>NW_009205187.1:0-393 GCF_000690835.1 Fulmarus glacialis
TGGCCGGTCGCGTGCGAGCCAGAGTGTGCGGGAGGGCAGCAATGCCTGTGGGGGAAGGAGAGCTGTAGGCGAGGGGCTGGGCGGGCGAGGGGCAAGCTCCCGCCTGTCCCCCACCGCCGAGGGCTTTCCCCAGGGAGGGGTGGCCAGGGCACGTGCTGCCAGCCTGCCCTGGGTGCCGCTCGCCAGGCCTGCCCTTGCCGGAGCGGCAATTGACTCGGGGACGTACCTGGGTCATCCTGGGCCACGTCCCTGCAGCCGGAGGAGAGCTGTGCGTCGCCTCTGTGCTCAGGGAACACCTGCACAGGGGAGAAGAGCACAGGCAGGGGATGGAGGGGATGTCAGCGGGATGACCGGGAGAGCACCAGGCATCTCCCTGCCGCACACACCCCCTGG
>NW_009205188.1:0-1735 GCF_000690835.1 Fulmarus glacialis
TGGGGCCCCACCAGCATGGAAGACCCCCAGCTAACTCAGGGGATCTTACCAGTACACACAGCAGTTACCAGGATTACATAGCGCGCTGTTGCTGATGGACCTTTGGCAGGATTAGAGCTCTTACCCTATGGATCACTTCACACACGCACTCCTTCAGTCAAGCTATCGCCCTCACCAATTCCCTGTTTTTTCCCCCTAAGTTTCAGCAGCAATCTCCAGCTCTCACTGAGTGTCACCTTGCACTGAGATTGGAGGATTGTGCCCAGAGGGCCCTTTTCTGTCTTCAAACCTGGCACTCTCCTGCTTCACGCTCCCAAACTCGACCTTGCACCTCCAGACAGCTGCTGTGTGTGCAGCACGGAGGTCCTGGCGGGGCTGAAAGGCCAAAACAGGGGTGCCAGGCAGGGCAGAGGGCACACAGAGTGGGTTGTGAGGGGCCTGGAAGGATGCCGCAGGGGCACGAGGAGGTTTGGGGAACGCTGTGAGGAGAGTCCAGAGGGACTCAGAGACATCCTAGCTGGCGTAGAGAGAAAAAAAAGCTGTTCTGGGACGCTAAGAAGGATGGAGGAGGGTTGTGAGGGAACCAGAGGCATTCCAGGATGGTGGGGCAAAGGTGGCCATGGGAGGGGATGTGACAGAAGAAGGGAAGGCCAAGGCAGAGATGACTCCTCCCAGCAGGACGGGCAGAGCCCTGAGGCGTCCCGGCAGCCCCGCGCCGCAGAATTAACCTCTCCCGGCATGCCCTGCGGCGCAAAATGGCCGACCAGCGAACTGCATCTCCGTCCCGGACCCCGCTCCGCCATCACCCCCACATTCAGGAGGTCTGGAGGGGCCCTGGCTGCAGCCAGGACCACCCCTGCAGCCCTGCCAACGGCCCTGGGGCCATCCCAGCAGGCCGAGGAGCCTTGGGATGCTCTGGGAGCCCCACAATGTGTAACCCCCTCCAGGGGGACCCCGTGGAGGCACTTTTTACTGAGTGCAAAGGTACAAGGACACGAGTTGAATGAATAAAACAATTGTTTATTAATTAACGCATACACACAACACCCTGGAGTGAGTCTATCACTCGGCTCAGTGCCATACGCACCCCATGTCACCTGAGGAGCCGTTACTGGATCAACGGTAAGGAAGGGTCAGCTCCTCCTCATGCCCATGATGTGGTAAGAAACTAAGGAGCTGCCAGCCTCCCCCGTTTTTTTCCTTCAGGGACAGGATTCAGCAGTGGTGTTTGAGAGGAAAAACCCCAATTTCAGCTGTCTGTACTTCTTTCTGACCTCCAGAACAGAGCCCTGCAGGAAATTTTCACAGCTCGCAGCTCATTTTTTACAAAATACAGTTATAAACTATAACCCCTGAGTAAGAAACCATCAGCTACAAACTCAAAACAATAAACCGTAAGTGAAGGACTCTGAATCCTCAGTTTTAAGCAAGAAACACCAAAGCACACACAAGCAGGAAAACAGTAGAGAGAAGGAGAGGAGCTTCCCTTCGTTTGGAAGCATGGCAGAGTGCTCACCAGAAAGCTCTCCGCAAGACCAAAGCACTACTATATCTGCATTAGGGACAATTAATTTAATTTTTTCCCACCCCAAAGACTAACCAGAAAACGTCTCACAGAACAAAGGTGGAATAACTGCTGCTGGGGGAATATTTCTTATACAAAACAGACTTTTTTTAGCCCATTACCCACATGATGAACATCTGTAGCTGGAGCACAGGGCCAGCCCAGGGGCCC
>NW_009205189.1:0-340 GCF_000690835.1 Fulmarus glacialis
TTGTGAGTAGGGGCTCACCCTGTGAACGGTACTCACACATATAATTCAAATTTCACAGCTGACCTGCTCTGAAAACCTCAATCAGCTTCTAATTGAAGGGAAAACAAAATATTGCTTCCCTACAGCAGAGCTAACGATTTAATCATTATATCAGACATTATAGCTTTTAATTAGGCTAATGCTGATACTGTATGGAAAGAGATAATTCAACACAGTTCTTGATGAATTCTGTAATTGGGTTAACGGAGGAGCAGTTGGGGGAAGAGACGTCAATATTCAAGCTGCGTCTGTAGCCACCAGGTTTATGAATGAAAGGGAAGGGGGGAAAAGGAAAGGGGGG
>NW_009205190.1:0-1436 GCF_000690835.1 Fulmarus glacialis
CAGGGCATGGGCTGTACCTCATCCTTCACCAGCCCGTAGCAGGCAGGACACTGCTGGCAGCGGGAGCTCGGCGGGTCGGGGAAGAAGTTTGCCTGGCACCGGTCGCACTTGTAGCCCACGAAGCCGGGGCGGCAGAGGCAGGTGCTGTTCTCATGGCACTGCGGGGTGACGGAGCCCAGCGGGGAGCAGTTGCAGGCTGCAACGGCGGCAGAAAGGGGCAGGGCTGCCAGCCCCTGTTTAGGCACCAAGGTACGGCCCCCATCCCCATTACCTCTGCAGCCCCTGGCCGAGAAGCCGAAGAAGCCGTGGTGGCATCGGTCGCATCGCTTCCCCGCGACACCCGGCTGGCAGGAGCACTGCCCCGTCAGTGCATGGCACCCGCTCTCCTGGGACCCCATCGAGTGGCACTCGCAGCTGGTACCGAGAGGTGGAGGGTTATGAGTGAGCAATGGATGCGAAGAGCAGAGACCAGAGCCGGGGACACAGAGCCACCGCTGTCCCCTCGCAGCCCCACGCCATGCCCTACATACCTCTTGCACCCCACAGCGGGCTGCAGGCCGTAGTAGCCGGGCTGGCAGAGCCCACAGGTTCTGCCCATCACGTGCTGGCCCGGGCCGGGATCACAGCCCTCCAGCCCCAGGACTGAGCCGTCGGGGTTGCAATCACAAGCTATGGGAGACAAAATACTGCTTACATCCCGGCACGGGGCTAGTGCATGGGGCAGCGGGAACGGGGTGCTGGGGCTGAGCCCCTCACAATGTGGAGGGCCACGTCCCCCCCCCATCAAACAGGGCTCCAAGAGTCTGAGCCCCTGCAGACCAGGGTACCTCCAGGGAAGGATGGCAGCGGAGAGAAGGAGCAAAGGCCATTCCTGAGCATTTGGGGCCAACTTGGATCATTCATCAGCCCTTAAACCCACTGGGCATCCCCCTTCCACCCTCTGCCCCCACTGCTGGGAGGATTTTGGCTGCGGTGGGACCCAGGGGAGCAGGGCCAGCCCCTGGGGCTGTACGTACGTGCACACTTCCCGGCAGGGTTGGGAGCCAGCGCATCCCCGTAGAAGCCCGGCCGACACCTCTCGCAGTGCTCGCCCGTCGTGTTGTACAGGCAGCGCAGGCACCGGCCAGACACGGGGTCGCAGTTCCCCACAGCATTGAGATCCACGTTCCCGTGACACTGGCAGGGAATGCAGGGATGCACGGGGCCCCTCTGCCCCAGGGGGTCCCCAAAATACCCATCGTCGCAGAGCTCGCAGCGTTTTCCTGGGAAAGGCAAAAAGGTCAGGAGGGTCCGGCTGTGCTGGTGCTGCCTGCAGCTCCCTCGCCTGCCCACCCCCAGCCTCACCTCTCTGCCCGGGGGGGCAGTGGGTGCAGACCACCTCCCCGCTGCCGGGCACCTCGGTGCAGGGCGAGCGGCCGGGGCAGGGGCATGGCTTG
>NW_009205190.1:1485-1992 GCF_000690835.1 Fulmarus glacialis
CCTCGCAGGAGGGACCTTCTGTATTGTGCAAGCACCGGCAGTGCCCTGCGAGAAGGAAAACAGAGGTAAGGGTCTGCAAAAACCCAGCCCCGAATAACAGCAGGGTCCGCGGGAGGGATGGAGAGCCAACGGCTGAGCATGGCACACCGTGGGTGCCGAGAGGGATGTGCAGCTCCAGCCAAGGGATGACGCTGGGATTGCACATCCCCAACCAGGACTTGGAACACTTTCTCTCCCTGCCCCGTCCTTGCTCAAGGGAGAAAGTTTTGGAGGCGATGCCGGGGCCCCAGCGCCAGCCCTGTGCTCCCCGGAGGGATGGAGAGCCAACGGCTGAGCATGGCACACCGTGGGTGCCGAGAGGGATGTGCAGCTCCAGCCAAGGGATGACGCTGGGATTGCACATCCCCAACCAGGACTTGGAACACTTTCTCTCCCTGCCCCGTCCTTGCTCAAGGGAGAAAGTTTTGGAGGCGATGCCGGGGCCCCAGCGCCAGCCCTGTGCTCCCC
>NW_009205191.1:0-11027 GCF_000690835.1 Fulmarus glacialis
GGCCGCCCCCCGCCGCCCCCGTGCTGAGCGCCGCCGCCTGTCATCCACGGCGCCGGGGGGAGGAACATCCCCGAGCCGACAGGAAAACCCTCCTTGGCTGAACCCACCGGATCAGCGCGAGAGCGGCGGGGGGGGGGACATCCCAGGGGCCGCCTTGTGAATCTCGCTGGAACTACCAGTGAACGGAAGGCTCGCGTTACAAAGGGGGTTAAGGGTCTCTTGGTTCTTACTGCGCACGGTGTTGTGCAAAGACTCAGGGGAAGTGACAGCTCCTCGCTTTTTCATTCAGGTACGTTTCACAACGTTGCTTCTTGAGGTTTGTGCGTGCCCTTGCTTCTTTCACCGTGAAGCGTCACGATAACGACCTATTTCCTCACCTTAGCTCACGGACACGACATTCGTCAGATACATGGATCTCTACGCTCGTTCTCTTGGGAAGTTTGCAATCATA
The DNA here is from genome assembly GCF_000690835.1 of Fulmarus glacialis. Classification (NCBI taxonomy): domain Eukaryota; kingdom Metazoa; phylum Chordata; class Aves; order Procellariiformes; family Procellariidae; genus Fulmarus; species Fulmarus glacialis. The sequence continues at coordinate 452 of NW_009205191.1, forward strand.
ATTCCACTCCGCATCGCCATTCTCTGCTTTTTAATCCTTTGACAATCATGCTGCCCATTTGTTTACCTGCATCTTTATCTGAAACAATTAGCACGTATTATTAAAACAATTAAATTACTTTGTTGGCCTAATGCTTTAGAAAGCTACAGCTATACTACCACGAAAGCTCTCTGTTCTCAGTACCAGATGGTGGAGGCAATTTCCACCATTAGAGGAATGCTAACTGGCGTGGCCAGTGAAGACTGTCTATGTAAAGGTAAGTTCGTGGTTTTATTTGCAACGCTTGGCGTGCTCCTATAATCGAATCAGCCTAGTGCCAAATTCTGCATCTTCACTCACACCGGCTACTATTTCTATGCTCAGATACGTAGAAATGAGTGGAGTTCCACTCATGGTAAAGAGCTTCTTGATATAAATAGTTGCTTCCGGTTAAATAATTGAGCATTTATACACAACCTGGTGATTTCCTAGTGTGTTTTTTGGTTGTGGGGGTTTTTTTTGTTTTGTTTTGTTTTGTTTCCTCTTTATTAATGAAATTGCTATTCAAGCACTGGATGCCGTAAAAATGGGAAAATAAAGATACTTCAGATCTCTATACTAAAAAAAAGGAAACAAGAGGAAGAGTTAAATCTATATACCCTGGTATGTAGACCACTGTACAGCAGGAACACCCCATAGTGAAAGGTATACTTAAGTCTTAAAAAGTCTACAAGCTAATTTTGACAGCAGCTGGAGTAAATAACAATATTGCAGAATCAGTTCAGTAGACATAGTATACTGATCCTGGTTCTGACACAGCTTCGATGCCAAAGATATATCTATAAGGTAAACAAAAACAGTCCATGTCTACTGGAATTGTGTGAAAGTTTTAAGCAGGGCATGTTACTTTAACAAACAAAAAGCATGAAAATAATGTCTAAAGAAAGGTAAGCTTTATACTCATTTGTTTAACTCACTTGTTACTCCAAGGCTATGTGGTAAATAAGATAACCAAACCCCAAAATATTCCTTCACACTGTTTTCAGAAGAGGCTGGCATTTCTTACAAACCTCAGGAGTTAACACTGTCAAACATAAATGAATGACAAATTAAGGAGTCCTTCCTGATTTTTCCTGCAGATCAGAAGAACCCACATCACGCTATTAGGGAAAAGAAGGCTTCTCTCAAAAAGGCTGCCTTTGCAAATTCATAAATGCTTATTCTCCCGACCAAGAACTGAAAAGCCACCCATGAGAGAAGATAAGATATTTCAGTTGAAACTGCTTGCTTTGGAGCTGGAATCTCAGACAGTGTTTTCCTTTTGCTCTGAATATGCAGTTGCTGGCTAAAGGACAGTTTCACTGTCCAGTTGGTGGTAGCTTTAAAGAAGCTGTTACACAGTTGGAAGTGACTTCTTCCGGTTTCAGAGCTAATTGTGCAAGGATAAGTTGTGCAATCATGACCTTAAAACAATCATTTAGGGAAGCATCACGCCTTTCGTAACTGTATTACAAATGTGTGCTGCAGGCATATTAAATATGCATATAGACCTTGACAAAATGCCAAATAAATACAAATCACTTGGCAAGCAGGTAGACCTTACAAGCACTGCAATGATACCAATTTCTACAGTCAAAAGGAAAAAAGAGAAATGTCAAGAGATTTAGGAAGATAATTGTTAGTATGCATAATGTGTAATCAGCTCAATATTACTCAAAAGCAGCTTACCACAAAGGAAAATGTTACTCACAGCAGATTTTCTTAGTTTGCACTGATTTGGCTCCAGAGAAATTGAAGTTCTTCCAAAACATTATTTTACAATTACAGCAAACAACTCAGTGACACAATTAAATGTAATTTAGTACAAAAATCCAAAGAGCTTTGGGTTTTGAAAAACCTGTCAATAACTTTTTTCTGCAGAATAATGTTAGTGTAGCATGTTCTGATAAAGTAGGTGCAGATGTTAGTAAAAATCCCCATCAGTTATATTACTGCTTTCACTGGGGAGAACAGACATCATTGATTCCTGTAGGAAATCACCAGGGATGCCTGCCAAGAAGGATGGAGTATCATAGGACAGTAGGAATATTTGGGGATACAGCAGTAAGGATTTGAAAACAAAACAAAATCATACAAATAAACAAAACAGGCAGAAAGTTTTAAAATCCTCAAGCTGTGTGACAACATGACTGCAAGAGCAGCGGGTTTCCAGTCTCCAAAATGTCAGCTGCTCACAGGCCAGTTCTCCTACTGACTGCACCTCACAGTAGTTATGGGCCAGCTCTGGCAGTCTGCTTACCTGTAACCAAAAGGTGACCAGTCAGTGCTCCCTTCAAATACTAATCGCCTATATTAGGGAGACTTAACCTCAGCAGGGGAGAATCCGGCTGTGTGAAAAAGTCTGTTTCTTCCCTGATTTCTTCTGCTTGGTCTGGCAAGAAATTAGGCTAGTTATCACTGGGCAGGAAAAAATGTTATTGGCAGGTTTGTCACAGGTTTTTTTTCCAGCCAACACCCTTTAGGGAGTTATGTTTGGAGTAGGAGGTTCTGTTCTTCCCTCAGCTCAGTCTCTTTCTTTGGGAAGGAGGAAGATAGACAGCACTGGTGACCTAACGTTCCTCATCCAGATAAAAATAAATATGCAAATAAATCAGAACAGAAAAACATGCTGGTTTTGGATTTCTTTCAAGTGGAAGTATAAGCACTAATTCAAGTTTAGTTCTGTCTCTTTTTAATAGTATTGACACTGTTTTGGAAGTGGATTTTCTCTTTTTTACCCGGTTGTTCTATATGTATTCTTTCAAATAATGTGGACGCAAGCACTGCAAAACTGCATAGACATACTTCTGGCAATTTTATGGTTGTTTGCCCAGCTGTGTTTGCGATGAGCTCTCTATGTGCAGTTATTCTTATTGAAGGTGCAAGCATTACAGATTCAGTGAGAGAGACCTTGAAACTTGCTTCCGTGTTTGGTTACCACGTTGGATATGCCATTTGCTTCCTTGAGGCTCTTCGACAAAATATTCTGCCAGAATAGCTGAATCAGTGGCAGAGGAAGCACTCAAACTAGAAAACAAATCAATGACTGTGGTGGTGCATTTCCTCCTGCCCTCCTAGGATGCTTTTTGATCTCAGAATTTCCCATGAAACCTCGGCCTTGGTGTACCGAGTCTGGTGGTTGAGCGCTCCTTGACTGTATCAGAAACTCTGCATGGCTGGGGCTGGGAACGTACTCCTACTGCCTGGCCCAGGTGTCCAGTAAAACAACACTGAAACCTTGAGAATTTTTAGTAGTTACCACCTGGGACTGTGGTCAGGATGGAAATTTACGGATGACTAAAGCCAATCATCTTGTGAACCTATAAACCGTGGTCCTGAGTGAGATCCTTTGAGCGACCGCAGCTGGCTGCGCCCAGCGTCTCCCTATGAATGGGACACCTCAGAGCTCGCAAACTCTCAGGTCTGCAATATTCAGAGGACCATCACCAATGACGGGGCCTGGGCTGAACCCTCTTCACTCCTCAAAGCTCAACCCTTTGCCCGTTGAGAGGGAATGCCTAGACATTCAACGTGAATATTTCTTCACTGAAATAGAGGGGAATTTTTAACAGGTATACCTTCTGTACATGTATATATACATATTTCTATCTGTCTGTATGTGTGGACTAATAGTAAGCATAATCTGTAATTAAGTCATGATTATAGTAGACTCTACTAACACTTATTTTGTAAATATTAAATTAGTTAATGATTAAGTGTTACTAAAGTTTGTTAATGATTAGTTGGTAATTAAGTGTTGCTAAATTGTGAATGAACCCTAGACTGCTGCTAAACACATATTGTCCTTAAGATAGAAACCCTTAGATGATTTTCCTTTATATGTTTCATCCTTGTAATAATTAATAGAGTGAAGCTTGCCATCGAATTCTGTCAGGTTGCACCTTTATAAATCTCTATTAAAATCACTTTCTGCTAATACCTTTGATGGTGATTCTTTAAGCGGCCTCTAAACCACTCATTCACGACAATGACTTCCTTACGTCAGAGAGCTGTAAGCTACGAAAACACAAACAGATGCTAGCGGACTATCTCCTCTGTAAGCTATCCCTGATTTTGTTATTTGGGATTTAGTTTTGTTCCACCAGGAAGAGTTTCCTGATCCATAGATGGCCCAATGGTTTGGTCCTTTGGTTTGTACTATTGAAATGCTGATAAACCACAGTATCAGAAAATGAGCTGCCTGGATCTAGGTTTTTGATTTAAAATTTTTTTTTAAATTTTTATTTTAGATGCCTTCATATCCAAAGGTTTAGCTGACTACAGAGAAAGACTTGAATGCAGAATCCAGGACACATTCTCCAGTTCACAATGTCTAGCACAGCCCCAGCTTGCTTTTGCTGTATAGCAAAATGACTTGGAATCTAAGTAATAATTCTCATGTCCCCATCACTTACCTGTACAGTGCTGAGTGAATCACTCTGTCTCCTTGGCTTACTTACACATGCAAGGATTGTGCTTATAGGCCTGTGGGACAGCAGGAGAAAGGCTAGTCAGTTTTCAATAGGCTAGACATTTTCAATATATAAAGTCAAATGGTAAAAGCTACTGTGCACTCTGTTCATGGGCTTTGTGATTCTGCAGTTGCAGGGAACTGTCATCTTCAGAGTGTCTGAAGAAGGGGGTGAGTCAGGTAACATGCCATCTGAGAGTTAAGCAGTGCTTAACATGTCAGGCAGATGTCAGGCATCTTCCACAATCAATGACCATGTTACTGAATTACATAAAATTTACAATGAGCAGGTCTTTAATTAAACATTTAATCCAGTCCCCAAGTGTATGTACATAGATTTATATTGTTAATGACAACTGCTTAAGCTGTAATGCATCTATCAGATTGAATTGGAGAATCAGCCACATTGTGCCAGTTTTTTCTATTTTGATCAAGAGTGTGGTGGTCAAGTTTACCTGTTAAAAGTTACTGACTTTCTCACTACAGTTTAGCTGCATATAAAGACATGCTGAGAATCTGTAGGTTCAATTTCGTCTTGCAGTGAATTAGCCTTATTAATTGCTGTATCTCTACATCTGTGTATTTATATTTCCACAAGGAACAAAGGAGAAAGATTTCCCAGTTACAGTCAACTTATATTCTCAAGGATGTGAATTATTCAAAATAATAATGGGGATTTGGGGGGCTTGGAGGCGGTGCAATTTAGTGCATTATTTCAACATAGAAATCTTGGAATATGAAATTTTGATTTACCTGAGCCCATGGACATCAAGGACTAATTACTGTTTTTCAATTTTTATTCAGACCTATTGTCAGCTGATTGCAAAGTGAGCTTTGCTAGCTGAGAGTTTAGTGAATGTTTCTGAAATTTTCACTTGGCAGCTGTGCCTGTCCTATCTTTAAGTAAGGAACATATGGAGGAGGTCAAGACATTTTTTAAAAGCTGATCTGCAAGGAATTTTTATTAAATTAGTTTTGACTTGCATTTGTAAAGCCCATGAAGTTTTAATAAAAAGAAAAACATTAGGAGTTTTCTTTCCCTCTAACCCCATTCTCCTTTGTAGGTCATCTTGAAAATTAGTTGTTAGGAATACCAAACCTGATCTTCCCAAGCTGGCTGGCAGACTACTGAGGGTATGAGGCGTCTGTATACTGTTAGTCCAGCTATTGTAAAGCCCAAGCCATGAGTCACCATAACACACTTTAAATTGTCACACTATAAAACCCAAACACTTTGGTGATCTTTAGGTTGTCTGTTCATTATATCAGTTCCTGGGGTCCTATTTTCAAACCTATTGCAAAAAACTAAGATCTTTCTTTTACCTAATCACATAAGCCCACAAACTGGGACTATCAAAAAGGCAGGAAACAGGATAATGTCACTCCCCAGACTGACCACACCAAAGTACTTAAAAATTCATCAGAATGGTGGAGCAATGGTTTGACTCTAACCACAGCATTCTTTCTCCAGAGCATTCATTACATGCTCGAAGTAAGTGTTTAGCTGAAAACCAGAATAGTGTTTTCAACTCCTCAAGCAGTTTCTTTCCAAATGTTGAACTTTCAGTTCCTTGGCTCCTCACGTCATAATTTCCCCCATTCTCCAGCCTTCCAAAATAAGGGACATGTGCACTCAGAAAAGTCATTGGAAGGTAACTTACTTTCCAACTTTACCCAATGTCTTTTAAATATCAAAAATAAGTCTGCCCACTGGCTTAATATTTTGCTATTTGTCATTCAAAGCCCTTTTGCAATGGCTAGAAGGTGGAAACATGGAGATGCAGCTGACGTCTGAGGCTTTGGTCGAACCCCATCATTAGGCAGGCAGAAGCATAGGTTTCTGTGCTGCAGAAGGGTCAGTACAGGAGACAAAAAAGCAAAGGGTGAAGTTTTAGTTTCTGTTAGCTTGTGTTCCACTTTTGCATATGGACTATTCTTCTCTTTCTTAATAAATTTGTTAAAAAGTGTGTATTATAGCTGCAGGGTATGCTGCCAAAACTAACAGTAGGCAGCCCTAGAGGCAGGATTAATGGCCGAGGGATGAGTTTTGAGTCCGAGCCTGAATCAAGGCCAAAACTGAGTGGGGGGAACGTAGTAGATCTGATTGAAGGCATTCAGTATTTCTGTATGACTGATGATGGGACGGTCTTTGCATTTGGATTCCTTTACTATCCTGCAGGTTTTATATACAGTAGCCTACCTGATGAGACCCGTTAAGCAGTTAACTTGTTTGCAAATTGTTTACACAAGTAAAATAAGCCTCAGTAAAATGTTAAGCGCAATTATGTGTGCAGTATCTGACCATGCAACATGTGCTTTGTGGAGTTCATACTTACTGCTGAAATGTTTATGCTGGGTGAATCAGGTATTGTTAAAGTCTTCCCTACATTTCTAAGACATTATTTAGTCTCTCTGTGCTCCACTTTGGGTTTACTGGTGTTTCTGGCTCATGCCTTGTAAACTGAAGTACACCCTTTCTACAGTTTTGGACACAGTTAAATACCCTATTTTATTGGTAAAGCCTCTTTTTTGTTTAAATAATTTCAGGGGATGCTTGTGTTATGATTAGGTCTATAGGCGCAGCTGCTAGTGAAAGTTAACATCTCCCACAGTAAAACAAGACTAATCAGGCAATCAAATCTGGTGTTACATGTGGACAAATATTTTAATCCTCAGTAACAAAGTTTTCTATACAGGAACCTCTAAATCCAAAATTCAGTTATAAAAACACTTTTATTATTCTTAGCTGTCATAATTATGGATAAGCAAGGAGACACCATGTGGTCAGGAATGGACTACCTTGATACTCTGTTGGTTTCTAAAAGCCCATGACCTTGGACTTAAGATATAGTGGGTTTATTTTTAACATGAGAACACAGATGCTTTCTGTAAATAGAATAATGAAAGAGATTTGCCTTGTAATTTATCAAAAGGTCAGTGAAATGTGAGTAGATGGAACAAAAAGTGTGTTTTAGCATCAAATATTTTAAGACAAGCTCAGCAAAATCAGTGTGTCTTGACACAAAACATTTTAAAATAACTTCAAATCTATAATTTGGCAATGCTGGCATTCTTGTGATTTAAATAATACATATATGATCTCATCAAACAGAACACGATATTTTATAATACATATATAGCTTAGGTGGTTTTAAGCAATAAAGAGAGCATGTTATGGTGTGGTTTAGAATGAAACTGTTTCTGCCTGAGGAGACCTCTGCTATCTATGATTTATCCTTTTCTTGTTAGACTGGATAAACTGTTAACATTTCTGTCATTAAAACTTCACTTTGGCAGATTTTTTCGTTATTTTTATTTTATTTTAGTGGTAAAGCATGTTAAACTTGTGTCACATTGCATTTTAAACTTCTTATGTATGCAGTGTTTCCTACAAAAACTTTGATAAGACTACTTATCAAAGAACAATCCTCTTTAGAAAGGTGGGTTGAGGCATCTTTCTTTATCAACAAACATGGTCTTCTCATGGTAGAAGAGGCACTGTGACTCTGGAGATCCTATCTACGGGGTGATAGCAGACTCCTCACTGAGTGCAACCTTAAGATACTCTCCTAAAAATAGAGTTACCTGACTAGCCTTGTTTCTCGTGCTGCTATATTACAATATGCCTCTTCATATTTCCGTTTAGCTTGGTTAGATATATTCATTACTGCATAGCACCACTGCCTTTTGTAGAATTAATCCTGCTAACGCTGTTTTTCCTGGCTATAAGCCACAGAGGGTGCTCAAGGTGGGGAAAAGGCAATAGGTTTGGCACTCTGCGTGGGTGTGCATGTTTTTTTCTGTGAACAAAAGCAGCTCAGGATGATTTGTAATGCTGAACAACCGGTTAGTGGCATCCTGTTTCAGGAGCAGGGATAGCTTCTGATTCCCTCATTGCTTTCCTGCAAGCGTCTGCTGTGCATGGAGGGAGGATACAGCTAATCCGCTGCTGATGCGGCAGTCCAAGCTGCCGTGTGTGCCACATCGACTTATCACAAGCTGTTCTGGTTTGGTTGGGGTTTTTTTTGGGATAGCCTATGATGGCTACTATCAAGCACATTTGGGCATGTGTTTGTTTTCAAGTTACCTATTTATGAAAGGGGCGATTGCCTAGGAAACACAGGTGTTTCGCTTTCTATTGCCTTTGGAATGGTACTGTGCCCACCTGTCATAGCACACATGCACATTAACTACCATTCCTATAGTCTCAGATACCTCTAACCACTGTGCAGTCCTCTATGAACCTGTATGTATTTACCTCCAGGTTTTATTTAAGAGTGGAAAGTGATTAGAAATACTTGTTTCTATTGAAAAAAAAAAAAAAACAAAACACAATAAAAAAAAGGTCTTTATTTACAATAAGGGAGTTGCTTTTTTTTTTTTCTTTCAGTTACTGATTGCTGCTGTGTTCAATATACCTTACAGATTGTGTGTAATCTTGCAATGATCCTTAACGTACTAATGCAGCACATCTGCTTGATCATACCTCACGTGCTGGCTGCCCCCTTTAAGTCTAACATTTTACAGCTCAGGACCCCCTCTCCTGTTACTCCCACAGCAAAATTTTGTTATGTGAGGTGCAGGTCCCTGTCTGACTCCTCACTGAGGAGTGACAGGGTTTCTGGAGCTGGCAGCACAGCCTCCTTTGCAGAGGCAGACCATTAATATCACAGCCTAAGCTTGCTTGTCATGTCTTCTTTCATCAGGTTTGCAGCAGCCCTCCTGGTTGGACTCCAAAGTAGTGACTGTACCAAACAGAGATGCAGAAAACCCTGAGTACAGGGGTGTGCCAGCTGCTGCAGCTGGTGGAGTGCTGGCCTCCCAAGAGCAGGTTAGTGTTAGTTGGTGGCATTTTCAGGTGTCCACAGTGCATACCAGGCATGTGACTTCCTCCACAGGCGCTGGATGTAGCTTCTCCATCTGTTCAGTTGAATGGGGAGGGCTTCTGACTAGCAAAGTTTTATGTGGCTTTTGAAAGCAGATTTTAAAAGATCAAAAAATCGTTGCTTAATTGTCAGCACTTAGAAACTGGACAATCTTGGAAGACTTGGAGAATTGCTCCTTATCATCTTAACTTTATCCTTTTGCATTTTCTGGCTGTATGCATATCTATATGGCACATGTTAGGTGATGACCTGTGGCCATACTAGGTTTATATGTTATTAATTAAATCTGTGGTGTTCCTTAGAGGTGACAGCAAAGCAGAGCACCACTGCTGTGAGAGCTGTATGAATAAGGCCTTTAACAGTAAGTATAATATGTCTTCCTGCTTATTTGTTTTTCCCTTCCCCCAAAAAACATTTTTAACAGCTTGTATTCAAGTGTCAGGAGTAAGACCAGGACCTCCAAACACAGAGGTAGGAGTACAGCGAGGAAGTGGTTAACAAGACTACTTCAAGACAGTAGCTCACAGTAGTGGAGAAATGGGATGTGTGGTGAATGTGCCATTCACCTGTGGGTGATGCCTGCAAGCAATGAGATACCACTTTTAATATGAGTAGCAGATGGATGAAGGTCACACCTGTGCCAGATGTAACCCCTGCGGGCTGCAAAAACAGACCAGGCAGGGGCAGCACACACAAAGGTGTTTGGCACACTCCAGCCCCAGCAGATATGACGCCTGCTTTTGGGGCTGATGGTAAACCTCTCCATGTCTGTGGGAGAAGGCAGGCTGCTCTGGGGCAAAATTAGGCTTTTCTGTACTCTCCACACAGCTGCTATATTCGAATATCCATTTTTTGTTAAGTCTGATTTTATTTAACAGTTCCCACAGTTTCCATGCTACCACAGGTTTCAAAGTCAACAGCATTTTTTCAAGAGCATTCTGCTTGATGATGACCTTTACTCTTTGTACTCATTGCCCCATCTCCCACCTGCCGCCCTGCCTCGCCCCCGCGCAGCCCGCAGCCCCACTCCCTGCCGGGGCAGCGGACCTGCCTTTTTTTTGTTTTAATTGTAATAACCCATAGAAGAGCTGCCAAATGCAATGTCGGACGCGGGTGCCTGCCTCAGTGTGAATTTTAGGAGAGGTACGTGTGCCACCTAGAGGAATCGCGGCCGTTTGGGGCGGGGGGACACCCGCTGCCC
>NW_009205192.1:0-258 GCF_000690835.1 Fulmarus glacialis
AGGGTTCTGTCCTGGGATCTGGGAACGACCCAGGTGATAAAGGTAGGGTGGTCAAGGTGCCGGTGTTCATTCCCAGCTCCTGGCACGCTGATTTCAGGGCAGCCGTCCCATCTGTGCCTCAGTTTCCCCACGCCCTAGACAGCAGCGCGGTGTGGTGAGACCCTGTAGCCAGCCGTGTCTGTCCCCCACCGCGACGCCACGGCCAGAGCTGAGCCGGGTCAGCCCGGGACAGCCCGGGAAGGGGCAGCTCGCCGCGCA
>NW_009205192.1:518-1042 GCF_000690835.1 Fulmarus glacialis
CGCCAGTGCCGCGCAGCGCAACCGCTTCCCCAGGAGCTGTGAACATCTCGTTCAAAGCTAAGGCTGGGGTTTACTGCTTGGAGAAGCCTCATTCCCCCAGGGCAGGAGAGGAGGAGGTGAAGGAGATGGAGAATGGGAAATCTGGGTTCCTTTTCTTTACCTGGTGCTCTGCAGCTTGCGATGGTCCTTGAGTCTCGCCTCCTCCTCACGCTCGGCGCTGGAACTCAATGAAAGGGGCTGTCATGTTTGCCAAAGAGCTGGGATGAGCAAGACTCACTTCTGCCAGGGAGGCCAAGATGAGATTTAACCTGTTCAATTCACAAAAACAGACTTTTGACAGAACTTGGGGTCCACCCAGCCTCCTGCCACCTAACTCCATCCCAGCACAGGAGACACGGCCGGTGTCCCACCACCAGCTCTGGGATCAGGGCAGCCCGGGGTTATTCTCCAGGCCGTGGTGTGGCTGTGAGCGCCCTGACGCTGGGGGAGCCGGGCTGAAGGTGGCTGCCCCGTGCACGCACCCC
>NW_009205193.1:0-31349 GCF_000690835.1 Fulmarus glacialis
TTTTTTTTTAAGGTATCAATATCTTATTTTAATTTCTCAAAATAATTAGTTCGCCCAAAAGCTAGACGTGGTTTTAGTTCTGTGTTGGTGTCTGCACACCTTTGCAGCACAAAGATGTGCCTATTCTTGGATTTCACAGTGTCTAGATAGGCGCGTGTGTGTGTATACACATACAGGTAGTCATACATAATAGCACAGAGTTCATCTTATTTTTTCAGTGTTAATTTTTACAGTTTTGTGCATTTTTAGCTTTGTAAGGTCTCATTAACAGCTTTTGCATTGAACTTAGTTTTGAATGGTTGAATTACCTCTTAGTGCTTAGAAACATTTGTCAGTGGCAGCATGCTCAATTAATAAAACATCCTTGACATGCCTTTATCAGTAGGTATTTTTCTGGAATGCAGCCTTAAAAATAATTGGTAGAATTGCACCTGCTATATTTTTAATTCACCTTTGTTTTGTTATTAACTGTTCTTTTTAAAGAGAATGATCAAAAAAAGAGAGAGTATTAGAGAATTAATGGAATTGTTATTTAGAATCTGTTGCTGTGCAGACAGTGAATTATGAAGAAGTCCAGAATAACTCAGTGCAGAGCTTTTAAGTGCAATATAGACATGTCCTTAGTCACTTAAAACGGGAGTCTGTTTAGGATGAAGATAGAACAACCTTATCTCTGCTTTTAAGTATTTTGGCTTGCACAGGAAAGGCTAAATAACACCCAAATAAATTATTCATTTTTTAGCCTTCCTTTCTTTCTCTCAACAGGCAGCAAAATCTTAGAAAATGGCCTTCTCTTCAAAGAACTCCTGCAGACTCCAAACTTCCGAATAACTGTAGTAGACGATGCAGATACGGTTGAACTTTGTGGTGCTCTGAAGGTAAGGTACAGGTACAGGTGGCAGTTGGTACACAGATGGAATGGTGATCCTTGTGGAAAAAAGAGGGTATTTTCATTTAAAGAATTTAGTTTGTTGTGCTTTTTGTAATATATAAAGCTGCTACATAACATTTCCGGAAGAACCAGATGGGAAATTAGGGAGCAGCATGTTCTGAGAGTTGGCTTTTAGACCCTTGTCTCATCATCTCCCAAGTTCTCTTTCTACGTGTTTCACTTAGCTTACACACAGTAATGAAAAAAGTGTTGATTTCATGTAACTGCCTGTCGTGGTTTAACCCCAGCCGGCCACTGAGCACCATGCAGCCGCTCGCTCGCTCCCCCCGGGTGGGATGGGGGAGAGAATCAGAAGAGTAAAAGTGAGAAAACTCGTGGGTTGAGATAAAGACAGTTTAATAGGGAAAGCAAAAGCCGCGCACGCAAGCAAGACAAAACAAGGAATTCATTCACCACTTCCCATGGGCAGGCAGGTGTTCAGCCATCCCCAGGAAAGCAGGGCTCCATCACGCGTAACGGTTACTTGGGAAGACAAACGCCATCACTCCGACCGTCCCCCCCTCCTTCTTCTTCGCCCAGCCTTATATGCTGAGCATGACGTCATATGGTATGGAATAGCCCATTGGCCAGCTGGGCCAGCCGTCCCGGCCACACTCCCTCCCAGCCCCCCGCGCACCTGGCAGGGCACGGGAAGATGAAAAGTCCTTGACTAGCGTAAACATTACTTAGCAACAACTAAAACATCAGTGTGTTATCAACACTATTCTCATACTACATCCAAAACACAGCACTATACCAGTTAATAGGAAGAAAATCAACTCCATCCCAGACAAAACCAGGACACTGATCAACATGTTTCTAGATCCGTTTTAGTTCCCTTTTTTCCTTTTTGCAACAGTGTGTTCACAAAAAGAAAGGGAGACGCAAGTTGGCATTAATCCTTTGTGTCTGTTAACAAAACTATTCCCCTCTTCGTTGTCTTACACAATGTGAGCACTCTTATGTTTTATGTTTTGTGGACATACACTGCATAAAGTTCGTGTGGTTAACCACATACAGAAATGACCTGAATAGGAAAAAAGTTATTTCGGACAGTTACTCATCTGGAATTTTTTTGGTAACAAAATTGATGCTGACAGAAAGCACCGGCTAGCTTAAACATATTCTTACTGCTATTCTTTTCAGATTAATTTACAGGCCATTTGTGAAAGGAAAGCATTAGTCGCTTGGCACCCTGGCAAATAGTACTGTAGTTCACGTTATCTGGTATCTATCATGGAAGCATTTCTGATGGGTGTAGTGGTTTAGTAGATAATTTGGCTTACTTTTTTATTTTTTATGTTTTGGATAATTTGTTTTCTCTGTTGAAATTATGTGTAAACTACACCATTCACTTGCAAAGCTACCAAGCCAATGAATGATGTTTTTAAGCTAAGGAGTTCTGATTCCTGCTCAGCAAAATAATAACATAATTTCTGGCATACTGGTTTTCTTGATAATTTTGTCTTGAGAGCTGTCATACTGGAAGTCCTGAGAAGGAGGAGGTCATGGGTCTGTGCCCTGGGCTAATGGGATACACTTCAGTGTAACATGCTTTGGAGTTACTGTATTTATAGCAATTTCTTAAGATTGTGGAGCTTGTAATTTGGCTCCACAGCCATTGCTTTAAAAAGCTGTGGTGATGTGGGAGGTTAGCAGGAAAGAAATCCCTGTGTATAGACCCATGAAATTAGTCAAAAAGTTTTTTACAAATTTATTTTTCTTTGAAATCTGCTCAGCCTGATGTTTTCTTGCTTAAATTCTTGCTTGATAAAGGAGTTCTGTCCCAGGTAATTTTTATTCCAGACAAATCTTGTGAAAGGGCATTAGAGATGAACGTGCCCATCAAACTGAGCAGCTAGTCAGCAGACACTCAAACTCCACTGTAAAGGTCCAAGTCAGGCAAGATACCAGTATCTCTTCGGAAGTGCAGAAGAATTTAAATAAATTGTTCTTGACTTGGAAAGATACTGAGGTGAAACCTGTGTATTTTCTTTGTAGCCTTGTTTTGTTCCTCCCTCCTGCTTCATTATTCATCATGCATCCTGCAGACTGAACTCTCTAGTTGCATTTCTGAAAAGTTGTATATATTCTGTGTGCTCTGGTCACTTGGTTTTGGTTGCAGTATGTTTTGTTAACTGAGTTGAGACTTCCAAAGAAATACATGGTATGAGCTCTAAACAAAAAGCGAATTAAGGATAGATTAACTTGTTTAAAAATACTATGGATTTCTTGCCTGATTAAAAGGCATGAACTGGTATAAAGTGGCATAGATCAGTCATGCTAGTATAGGGGATGTGTTTTAAACATACAACTCTTCCTTAATCTCAAAGAAAATTTTATTAAAACCCTATTTTTAAAAGTAATTTTTCATTTAAAACCCTTTCTAGTTTAATCCTAAATCTTGTGCTGACAGCATGTAAATAATTTCCTGAGCTGTTTTTAACTCGAACATTGCAAAATTTTATTAATGCATTGGGAACATGTATGCCTCTGAAAGAAAATGAGGAAGCTAAAATTAAACAAATGGGTATGTTTTTATTGCCTGTGCAAAGCAAAATGCAAAGCTCAGATGTGAATAGTGAAATGTAAACTTGAGCTTTTTTTCTTAAAAGTTGTACATTCTTATTAGGAGAATTGTTTGCTAAGGGTAACAACAAGCACTTTGCTTTTTTATGATTTATCTGATAATATTTGTAATACAAAACATGAAAAATAAGCTTCTTTTCGTGTGATTGTTTTTAGGGAAAAATCTGAAGTGTAGCTTCCATCAGCTGACAGTTACTTTATTAAACCTGGAAAGTTACTTCATGAAAAAATAGTAAAAATTAGCATTATTTAAACTGTTGGAAGGAGGAAATTCCCATTTCAGAAGATGACAGTGTTGTGTTGTGTGAAGAGACAGGTGTAAAAAAGAGGTTCTACTCTCTTTCTATAGTAGTGACAATTCAAAATGTCAGCAGTGTCACTGCAAACTACAGCTTAGAGGACAGAAGTAAGCAGGCACACATGCCAGTCCAGACTGTCTTTTTGGATGTGGAAATAGCAAAAGCAACTCCTGTATTCGTATGTAAAGGATTAGAATACTACATTATGAGAAGTAGTATATTCTCCCAGCTTCTGCATTTTTCTATAAATATCAGCTTGGGAAAAGGAGACTTTTCTGGTATTTCTGGCATATTAGACTAGATCTTGTTAAAAGTCTATACTTACCTCACGCTTTATTTCTGCAAGCCTTTCTAAGCAGGGAAGATTTTCAATGTTGGATGGTTGCCTAAAGGTTGGGAAAAAATACAGAAACGTAACAGAGAGTGCTCTGAGCACAGCTTTCACTTACAATAATGATAATTTTAGGTTTGAAATTTGTTTTTTGAAGCATACTTGAATTCAGACTGTAATAATAGGTATTGCAGCTGGGTGATCATGAAAGAACATGTGCTTGATTGCTATTTATATACATATATGCATATATATATTGAATATCCACTTCATTTACTGTATTTATTTTTGTGACAATGGGCTGATGGACATGCACTGAAGTATAGGAGTCAGTGCAGTGAAACTGCAGTCTTGTGTCAACTTGGGGACTGGCTGGAATGGCAGCCACTTTACAAAATCTGATGATACTGAGGAAGAACAGCTGTCTATAGTAACTTGTTGGCTGTAGGAACAAAAAGTGCTTGGGGTATTCTTCTTTATCAGGATATTTTTCTTTTAAGAACTGAAGAACATTTCACATTTATTTGTTGACCTTTTCTAAGGGTTGAGGTCAGAAATTAAGAAACTTCAAATTTGGATGGTTCAGTTTCAAGGTGTCCAGTTGAGTTTACAAGCAGCCTGACCCAAGGCCACCTACAAATTTCAGCTGCCATTTGCCAGACAATGAAGGGGCCTTCCTAGGAGGTGCTTAAAGGTCATGACACCACTGTAAGAGTAGTGTGTGCAGCTATGCGTACATACGGATGTGCTCCTGGATGCTGATGGATGTGATACTGCAGAGTAGCACAGACCCAAGGTTATCACCTCTGGGGTATCCGTAGAGTCTTTAGTGCCTGTGCTAGTGTGTGGTCTTACAATCAAACAGCACAGACGTGAGGCAATACTAAGCTGGTGTACGAACCCAGCAGCATACTTAAGAGGCAATATAAACACGGGTAGCTCCATTCTTGGGTGTAAAGTGTACTGGAATCACTTACCCAGTGCAGCGATGACAGGGGTGAGTATGAGGGCAAGAGAAGTGAGAATCTAATCTCTGGATATGGCAAAATGGCCACGTTCCAGCTGCCTGGTGTATTTGTTTGGGGATCTGGAGAGTTGAACTCCCTCAAGTGGCAGCAGCCAAGGCGAGCAGAGGTGACAGTTACTGTAGGAAGGAGAAGGAGCAGCAGCTGTGGTGGCCTTTCAGGTTGCTTCAGGCCCATCTCTAAATCTTATGGCTCCAGCTTAGCCTTAAGCAAAGAAGTAAGAAGTATAACAATGATGTATTGTTTACCAGGTTATGTAACCCAGCATTATTACTTACAAAGGTGGTCCTGCAAAGTGTGTTTATGGCAGTCACTGTTGGATAGTCAGTCTAAGTACTGTAGAAGTTGATTATTAGAAGTGGTAATTACTCTTTCCTGAGATTAAGTGGAAATAAATCCATTATTTATATTCAGGTTTGCCAGGAGCAAGCAAGCAGTTTATGCTTAACCTCTCTGACAGTTCTGCTGATACTGTCTTTGATTTCTTGAGTCTTCATTTGACCTCTCTCAGCCATGTTGTGAAACAAGGAGCTTCTCCAAATTCATGTGTAAGTAGGAGGGAAAGCAGGCTGTGCTGAGCTGTGACACTACCTCAAGGAAGGCTGGATGTCCCAGGTGAATTAACATTTCTGCTTAGTTCTCTAATGATCCATTTAATTATGGAGAGGTAATGGTTGCCTCAGAAATGGCCTCTGAAGCTGTCTTCATGAGCACTCCACAAACTTACTGTAAACAGAGTAGTACTGTAAATTGAGTATTTCTGAGCACTGACTGTGTAAGAGAATAATCTGTCAGCAAAGTCTGTGGACAGTTAACCTTGGTTCCCTGATCATCTACTGATCTTGCATTTGTGACCTCTGGCATGTTTGCAGCAGGTCACGTGCAAGTAAAAGACACTTTTTCTCATTTGCTCTTACACACATTGTGAGCACTGCGTGGCATCAACTTTTTTTTTCTGGAGTATAGCTTCACTATCTCGATGATAAAATAACTGAGTCCAGTCCTTGCTCATGTTCTAGAATAACTAGGACAAGGACTAACGCCAGCTTCTGGATACCAGACCAGCAAAAAACTCGCCTGTTAGTGCAAAGTATTTTGGTAGCTTAAAAACATATGCAATATAAAAACACCTTGTGCATCTTGCTTACAGGATGCATGCTTTAACGTAAAAAGCTGTTAATGCCGAGATGGGGGAAATGTGTTTGTTCAAGCGTGAGGTGGTTTTGAGAGCTCTGAATCCCTCAGGCCAAGAGGAACACTGCGTTGCAGTCATTTTGGGGTGGTTGTGACAGTATTTGTGAACCTTTGGAACAACAGGTTTGTCTGTAGGCTGAAGTTGTCCTTGCTTATTGGGCCCTCAGACCCCCATGTTATGTATGCAAATGCAGTCAGTCTTTGAGCTCATGGAAATGTGGGCTCTCTCCTCTTGCATAAATGTATACCCACTGCATTTGCAGGAACTCTTGTAACTTCAAGTGCAGGCTTTGGCAGTGGCAGTGTTCAGGATCAACCATATCAGACACAGAAAGATGTTTTGGCCAGATAGATGCGCGATTCTCCCTCCACCCCAGTCTGCTTCTCAGAGGATCTCAAAGGATCTGAGTACTATCTCAGAGTGCTAGTGCCATTAGGATCTTGTGTGTTAATTTGTGTTTTGCTTATGCATGTTCCTGAAACAAACTCGACTTAGTGCCTGCACCCAGAGATTTCAAGTACCAAGCTGCCTGTTTTGGTCTTGTTTTAGACAGAAGGATGACTCAGTCTCAAGTTTTGTGAGGTTTTTTGTTGTTGTTTGTTTTTAAAAGGAGTGGCTCGTCTTTCAGTAAGGTGTAACTTTCAATGTGGTATAATTCAGTTCTCTACAGAATATTACGAGAGAGTTGTCATAGATTCTTCAAGGATTTAAATGAAACCAGATGGTAGAGCTTGTAAATTCATAGTTGTGGCCTGAGAGTTACGTAGACTAGGATATAATAGTCTCCTAGGTGTGGGTGTGTGTTCTAGAGCATAATCAGTTGTCTTGTTTTCTCATTATTTGCAAACTATGTGTAAGAACATACAATGGGACATTGTACAAACAAGAAGCTTAATGTTTCAGTTACAACTTCTCTTCTTCCCTATCCCATTTCCTCAAAAGTAACTAGTCTTGGCATGGCTTGCTTAAAACAATATTTCTGTTGCTCCAAAGACAAGCATTGCAAAAGATAGAAGTAAACAACAAAATACCATAGGCCAAATCGTACTGTAAATTATGATCATGTAGGCTGCTTCAAAGTGGGAAGAAAAGTCAAAGCAGGCAAAGTTGGAGAGAAGGGGAAGCTTTAGTATTGGAGTGTTCAAGAAGTACATGGAAAAAGCTCAGAGGTTGTTCAAAAATGTTTCTGTTTTTAGCTGAGTGCTAAACACTTGCAGACTTCACTTATGCGCAAATTCAATTTAAATTGGTTACCCTGTCTGAAAACTTCTTAAATACCTGTTTGACTTCCTCTTGCTTGCCACCAAATGAACAAATATTGGAGATTGGTCTGGGAGAGGTGTCCGATAAAAACATACCTTGACTGAGTCATCAAATCCAAGATTTAAGCCAAGATGATCTAAAGCACCAGCTTTAAAAGTCTGATTGTCTTTTGCTGCTTCAGCTCTGATGCTGAGATATGTCTGCAATTTTTAAGGTCACCTTTAGACCTCAGCTAGCTACTCAAAAAGCACTGACTCATCTTCTGACCTCATTTAATTGAGAGTCGCCTAGACATGACTGGCCATGCAGCACTGCAGCTGCCTGCAGTTTTTGGTTCTTACAGTTCAAAAAACAAACCAAAACTGGCTGTTAATCAGTTTCTTGCTTTCATTAGCAACTTCTAACTGTTGCTGTTTCTTCAGCAACAGTTAAGGTTGGTTTGGTTGTTTGGGTTCTTTTCCCTGCATCGGGTGCGATATTAGGTGCCATAATGTTGGTTTTCCTGTGGTTTCTGTTGAGGTCACTGCTGCTGTTGTTGCATGCAGAAAGGTATTACTACATCTATTGCTTCCTTGTTTGCTCTATCAGTACGTCAGAATGCCATCTCTTTTGGAGTGTTTTGGTTTCTGATAGAGTTGGGGTTTTTTTTGGCAGGGGTAAACTAACCATGGCTAGTCTCTGACTCCCAGACCAGAAAATAGCTTTTATAGTCACTTCACTCAAACATATCTCAACTAATCTCTATGTTTGTAAACCAAAGAAGGGACTGTATAGCTGATTGTTCACAAAGAAACAATACATTCTTTGCAGAAGGCTGTCACCAGGTCTAAGGAAAAAAAAAAACCCAACATTTTTTGTTTAGGAAAGGTCTTCCTGTATCATGAACCTTCTGGGAACCCTTGATTAACTATTACTGTTATAGGAACTCTGCATACTTAAAAGGGCTGAGTACGATTAGCTTGGCTGAATTTGGTCCCTTAGCATATCAGCATGGAAGTCAATAAATGTTTCTTAGTTTCAGTATTACTTTAATCATAAAGAAAATGTGGATAAATGGGCTGTGGGATGTCAGTCTAGCTTTACCCCTACCTCAGGGCAGGAACAGCTCAATCTAGATAAAACTTTGTTTGGGTGCAGTGTTTGTTCTTGAAGATAGTCAATAATAATAGCTCCACAGCCTCCGGGGCAACTTGTTCAGAGCTTTAACTATGCTTTATCCTTGGAAATATTTAATAATGTAAGACTTGTCATCTTTTTTTTTTTTTTTTAAAGGTTATCCCATAAACCCCAAAACCAAAAAACAAAAAAACCCCCAAAAAACCCAAAACAACAAGCTAGTCTTACATTAATAAAGTATTTGCAGTTCTTAAGGACATCTGTACTCTGTCTTTTGGTGTCTCCTAGGATTCTGTAAGCAATAATTGACTCATTTCCCATTTGTTTTTTCTCATCAGAATATAGTGGCAGTAGGAGCGGGGTTCTGTGATGGCCTTTGCTGCGGTGACAATACCAAAGCTGCCGTTATTCGCCTTGGCCTAATGGAGATGATTGCCTTTGCCAGAATTTTTTGCAAAGGACAAGTGTCTACTGCCACTTTCCTGGAGAGCTGTGGAGTTGCTGATCTCATCACAACATGTTACGGTGGCCGGAATCGACGTGTAGCAGAAGCATTTGTTAAAACTGGAAAGGTACCTTATTCACTGGGTGAAATCCATTGTTGCAAGTACTAGCACTCCTGGTTTGTGGAGTAATAGTACAGTTATCTGAGACATGCTAGCTGTACTGAGTGAACGCCCTTCTCTTTCCTCTCATTTTTGAGTGTGTTACAAGGCTAGAATGAGTGTAAAGGTGTTAAAAAGGAGGGGTGATAAAAAAAAAAAGCTGGAGGGATAAGATGTTGGGAGATGCAGATTTAAGAAGGAGAATATTTACAAACAACAATATAGGAGAATATTATATATGCTTACTCAAGTATACTTTTGAGAAAGGAAAAACCCTCAGTAACATTTTTTTTTTCCCATACAGATGATGATGTCAGGCTTATGAAAACTTTATCATAGCTCTCCTTTTCTTCCTTTCCCCCCCCCGCCCCGTTGTTTAGTCTATTGAAGAATTGGAGCAAGAAATGTTGAATGGTCAGAAACTGCAAGGGCCACAGACTTCTGCAGAAGTATATCGTATCCTCAAGCAGAAAGGAATGCTGGAAAAGTAAGTAAGAATGGACAAAGCAAATTCCACATACCCCTTTTTTATCTCCATAACTCTTTTTGCATTTTTAGTCTTAAATCTTCATGAAGGTAATAGCCAAAAAGAAAATCACTGTAATAAGAGTAGCTTAATCCCCAGTTAAAAATCACAGAGAGAAGTGAATAAAACCTCAAAATAATATTGCTGTAGATAGAGCTAATAGTGTGACATTAAATTTGTAAATTTTACAGAATGTATTATTGCCTCCTGCTATCATAGAAAAGCATAGCAAAGTGTGTTTTAACATGTGAAAAGAATAAAATACATGAAAATAGAAGCTGAGCTTCCTAAAGAGAGTTGTGAAGAGGCTCTACAGCTAATTTCATAGTAGTAAATTAATTGCTTATCTCCAAGGAGAGGATCTTTGTTATTAAGGATCTGTATAGCTGATCAGCTGAACAGAGTGTCTGCTTCTGTCCACATGGATTCTAGCTTAGATACAGCAGTTCTCTTTCCTAATGTGACTTCCAGTTTGCTGTAGGATAAAATCTGATATCTGCTTGTGTAGGTCAGGGTTTTTTGGGTTTTTTGTGGTATGAAATTAAGAAGTTGTCCTGGCTTGTTCATTTGTATTCAAGTCAGAACATGTATGATTCCTAAAGCCACACACACAGTTGTCTCCTTATGAGATTAGGGGATGCATTATCTCTATCTGTTCCTGTTTGTAGAGGAGGCAAAATAAGAAAATAAATGACTGCTAGTCAGAAGAGCAAGCCTTGTTACTTTTTTTTCCAAAGCAGTTTTTAAAGTCTAGTTTTAATGGATCAGCTGCATTAAGTGGCTTATTTTTTATCTTTGGGAGTAAGGCACCTAAGTCTGTCTCTGCAGTGTACAGTAGTTAAGCTAACGGCAGGAAAAAATCTAATTAAAATGTTGGCTTCAGGTTTTGCTGCTTATGATTCCCTAAATGAGACAGGATGCTGTGTTTGGGGATTTTTTGGTTGGTTGGTTGGTTTTTTCCCTGTTCTGTCTTACAACAAACAGAGTGCATTACAGAAGACTTTGGGTTGTGTTTTTAAAGAAAGATGTGAAAACAGAGAGTTGCTAATTTCTTTTTGGTATATCAACATATATATGTCAGTTCTTCATGAAAGGTCTCTTTCAACAAGGCTTTAGAAAGCAACTTTCAAAGTTTTTTGAAAACTCCCTTGCTACTGCTTTAAAACACAAAACACAAAACAGTAAACCAGCCATGGTTTCAAAGTGAAGAGGAGGGAGTCTAGTAAAATTTCATACTCTCATCCAACAAAAAGAGTCCCAAAGCTACGTAGAAATATGCAAAAGTCAAAGTTCAGTAGAAGAGCCTTGGTAGCAGGGTTGATGCCTATTGATACTTATAGTGCAATTCGTTTTTTCATTTCAACAGTTGTAGAACTAGCCCTCTTAATGTGCTCAGACATAAGATGCATTTGGAGTTTGCTGGCCATGAGCCTCCAGTCAGCCTTGATTCTGCTTTCTCCATGTGAAGTGTGGCAGGCTGGTGCACAGCAGAATAATGTTCTCTGTGATAGAGAGCAAGACTTATGTATCACGATGTGGTTTGTAGTAGTGGTAGTTCTTCACTGAGAAGTAACTGCCAGTACTGTACCTAAAGCTATGTGAAACTTGCTTTTGCTTCAGAAGGTTCACGTGTTTTGTGGCTGCCTCTAGTAAAAGCTCACATAGGCATAAAAAATTTTATTTCAGTGCCTACATTTAAGTTTTTACGGTAAAAGCAAATTCAGCTCCTCCCCCAGCCCAATATATTATACAAAATGAGTGATAAGTGAGGCATGTTACACATTTGCATTTATTAAATTTCTTTTCTGCATATTTCCTAGTAAGGGTTTTGAAACCTAAACAGTGTAGCATTGGATTTGAAAGAGCAGCTATGTGGCTATATGCTAATTTTGGTTCCACCGATGAAATAAAAACAAAAATCAAGTCAGTTGGATTGACCTGAAATAGTTTTTGCTATTGCTGCTATTTTTGTCTTGTTCTCCACAAAAACAAACCAAAAGAAATGAACATGCATTCATAGCAGGACATTAAAATGTTTCAGATGATTCAAAATGTAGCATTTCATTTTTGAGCACTTCTAATAAAAGCCATAGAAACAATGGCCTAAATTCACAAGCATGTCCATTCCCCCACTTTATTTTCCCCAGTCATGCAAAGTATTGCATTCAGCCAAGTACAAATCTTGTATCTGCCCCTGAGAATCCAGCAGTCACCATGCTGTAACAGTACTCCCAAATGGCTCATGGCTTCTCTTGTGACCTCTGGTTCACTTTGAGGAGTCTAGTTCAGAGCTATGTGGTGATACCAGAGTTGCCTCAGTATAACACAAGCTAGCAGAGTGTATGGGCAAGCATATATGGTGCTCAATATGGTGCTCAGTACTGGTTGGGGGTTCTGCTCAATGTTGCATTTGTGCATTACAGATAAAGCTTTAGAGTGACTGATGGGACCACTTTCCTGAGGAGAAAGTCCTAGTCCAGATGTATTCTGAATCACTCAGAAATGAACTATTTCACCATCTCCAATGCTCCTTATTTTTTATTTCAGTCAAAATAACGTAGTGTGTATTTGGTTGGTCAAAATTTATCAATATAAAAGGCCATACTGAAATGGCGTATTTATTCTGGTGAACAGATAATTAATCCCTAAAATTCGTCAGACTCTGTATGAAAATGGGACTTGTATGGCTGTCATTGTCCAGGATGGACAGAAAGCAAATACAAATTTCTGTAAAGCATCTTGGCTGTAACAAGCCTTCAGACTATCAGAGAAGCATGAATAATTTGAGGGTTGTTGGAAATTTGTGGCCAATTTAAAAAAGAAAAAAAGAAAAGCTAGAATTTAGTGTTTCAAAATCCGCATTTAATTTTGGACTCCTATTAAGAACTTGATCTTCAATTTCTTCTTGGGTCTCTTTGTGTCATGTTCTGCGATTGTATTATCAAATTATTGCTCAGAAATAATGCATAACTGATGTGCCAGTCATCCTTTTTAACCATAGATGAGTACTGCTATAAGAATGTCAAGGAAAGATGTGAGTGGTTTTAATTTTTTAATTTTTTAGATCGCTTAATGGTTGTGCCATACATAATGAATGTTGCAGGCTCCATTATAGCTAGCTAGACTTCTGAGAGTGACTCATTTTAGAGATGCATGTAGGTTCTGTATTTATCCAGCGCTTTTCAGCCCGGTGTTAGCGCTTGACGGATATTAAAAGAAATTGATTTTTCAGCCTCTCTCTTTACCCTCCGTCTCCTCACTCCGTTTTATTTCTTTCATTTAAGAAAATGTTACAGAATAAATTTACACTGCATTTGCTTTCCCCACTCTGTTTCCTCAGATTTCCACTATTCACTGCTGTGTATCAAATCTGCTATGAAGGGAAGCCTGTCAGAGAGATGATATCCTGCCTTCAAAGTCATCCAGAGCACATATAAAATCAATCAGGCCATCGTACTAATGCAGCTTTCAGCCTTTCAAATTTATATCTGGGTTCAAGTGGATGTATCATTAAGCTTCGTTCAAAGCTGCTCAGTAGGCAACAGTAACAACATGAATGTCTCTGAATGGGTATTGGTTTTTGTTTTACAGCCTAGTTTGACATAGCATGCAATGTTGGCTTGGTGATTGCTGTTTTACTGGCTTAAATACAACTGTTTTAAGATGCGCAATGCCAAAGTTGCACTACATGTCTAGTGTATATACACAAATGTACTTTTTGCGTGTTCCTACACCATAAAACACAATGTTTGGTTGTCTCTTACTAAGGCCTAGTCCAAAATCCACTGGACGCCATGGGAAGAATTCCACTGGTTTTGATGGAGACTGAATCCAGCCTGTAACCTTGAAATATTAGGAGTCTTTCTATTAGAACTTCTAGAACTTCGTTTTATTCATACACATTGAAATGTCAACATTTTGCATGTTTATGATTATATTAATTTAAGCAATATTAATGCAAAACAAGTGGTAGCAGTTATTCAGGGAGCTACAGGGATATTTTAATGAACTCTGGTGAAGAATATTTTGATTTTTGGAAGCCTTTAAAACGTCAGACTATTTTGAAACCAATTTCTAAGTGAATTTAAAGTTTTTAATTACACTGTTTTAAAGGGAATATGCTAGACGGGGATCATTACCTCCCCTTCTGTTTTTTAATCCTTGCATTTTTGTATTTCTGCGTTTCTCCCTTGCTGTTCCCAGGAATTAGGCTCTTCAAGAATCCCATTCCCCCAAACAAGTGGGAGATGTTGACCTGGGGATTCTGAATCCTGGAGCCTAGGGTCCGTTGTAGTACCTGTGGTCGTTCTTCACTGGTATTGTTTGGTGGGTGGGGAAGGATACTCCTGGGTATCCACTGCTTCAAATTGTCATGCTGTGTTTCAAGCTTAACCATCAGCTATGAAGTGTTGCACCCCACACAACACTCCAGGGAATGCTGGGGGAATTCCCTGGTAGATCGTGCTTGTGTTGCCAAAAGGGTTATGTGCCAGTATGCTGAATGCATTCATTTCAGTGCCTGCCAGTGACTGACACATCAACTGGACTGTGGTCCTGAACCAGCCTCCCCAGAGAAATGATGAATTCTGAAGTTACTCTTGCACTGGACAAAACTTTAATGGGTGCTGGATCAAGTCCTTTATGACCAATCTCCCAGAAAGCTTCTCAAAGACATCTGTCTCTTTTATTCCCCAGGTATCTCAACTATTTTTTTTCAGGCACCTTTGCCTTATCAGGGAGGTTAATTTTATTTATTATTGGAAAATTTGTGGGTTTATGGAGTTTGGAGATGGGGTTGGCTTGGGTGGGGTTTTTGGATTTTTTTTTTTTTTTTTTTTTAAGATGGTTGATGCAGGAGAAGATAGATAAATGAAATCTGTCTTGTTTTTCTTGTATACTAAACTGTATTTTTTTGGTAAAATACATGCTAGGTACATAAAGAGTGGACTCATTCTTGCAGCTGGGAGACGAGGGTTAGCATCGAGATTTACAGAGCTCAACAAGAATGCCCATCTGCTCTGAATATCCACTTCAAACCTCTGAGCAGTATCAGAACTGTTCACTGTTCTCAGTGATGTTTTTAGACCAGCACAAATCCATCCTGAAGCTTTAAGTTGTCATTCAAAACTTGCTAAAACAAAGGGGATGCCTGGGAATAATTGTCATACTTAAGTAGCGTGGATTACTCTGAAATAGGCAAGCATTGGGGCAGCTTTCTACAGACAGGAAGATGCTTCAGCTCAGGGGTACCATTTCTTGTGCTCCTATAATGTTTTGCATTAATTTTTGGAAGATCTCATGAATGTCCTCAGATATTCAGGGATGTGAAAAGTTATTTTGCCTTATTTCTGATTTAGTGCTAAATAAAACAGATAATGGCCAGAAGTTAAGTAACATCAGATGTTTGTGGTGATTGAGGAAATCACTGGTAGAGCTGACTTGGAGTAAGCACTTGGAGTAAGCTTAGACAACTAAAAGGATGTTTTAAGATTGGAAGCACTGTTACACTAACGCACACGTGGAGCATACACTCCTCATTACTGCATAACTTTCAGTGTGTCTGCTTATGCTTTGTGTTGTTTTTTTTAATACCAAGCTGATTGGCTTTGCCTTTATATGTGTGTATATATACGTATATATATAAACTTCTTTTTACATGCAGTGTGTAGAACAGTAGCATTTTGTAAGATACATAAAGGGCTATATGAGCTAAATGTGGTAAATTAATATATATTTTAAGATGATTTCTTTATTATTCCAATACTACTACTACCACTGAAACCCCAAAATCTTAATTGTTCTTGTTTTGTACAGAAGCCTATTCTAAGGCAAATCCAGAGAAAAGGTTTTTATGGAATTCTTTCCTCCAATCTGTAATGATACTCTTCTTCTTTTCAGACGAAAAATGAGGTTTCAGTAACTAAAATAATTTATTTAAATTTCTATAGATACTTCACCATTTGTATTTGCTTTTCAGTGCTTGAAAACATTCAGCTTGGCACTAGATATTTTCCCCCCACTAATATTTACTGCTTACTAAAAGACTGTGATATGATACTGGAACTTAATCATTAGAATCCTGTTCTACAAACACTGTTTTGCCTAGTACTGGGATAATCTTAATGAAAACATTAACCCCTGTGTAAGGTTTTTGCATACAAGGTCGTGAATTTGTAACTAATTCTTGATTTATGAACATTAATTACTAAAGAAGGCATTATCTTCTAATGATACGTACTCAACTTGCCCTAGACATGTACTGATTTTTTTTAAAGATTGTGAATGTGTGCCTATTTGAAGAGTTAGTACAAATAAACATTTTTGTCTTGGGAATCACTTTGGTTTCTGTTGTCTCATTTTACATGGCTTGCCATTAATATTTTATTCACTTGATGGAATGTAGGTTTTTATGGATATGGTATGTAATGATAGCAGATATGAGATTGCCATGCAAGAACTTAAATTTTAAAAAGAGCTCTCTGACACCCAGATGTCAGCATTTTCATTTCTGTGAAACAATTTCAATGAAAATGGTGTCTTTGACCTCTGAAACAGATTCTTGTCTTCAGTTCCTTGAGTTGCTGCGTGAGCCACTGGAGGGCACTGGTGGGTAAATGACCAATTCCACCTGCTCTGCAGTTACTTTTCTTCCCATTTATTTCTGAATTTCCTTAGGTTCCTGTATGATTGCAACTGTCTCACACTGTGTTCCTTGTATTTGGAGATGGTTATAGTTCAGCACCAGATGCCTGTGTTGTAGATCCACTGGAAGTGAGAGAACAAGCTTGCTTACCTTATTACCTCTGCCCAAGGCCCTGTCTTGCCTGTTGTCTAAGACCCTCCCAGGACAGGGCAACAGTCACTACCTCAGCTCTTGGACAATATGGTCTGTGAGGTCTTTCAGCATGGCTTGAGGTCCTGTAATGTGCATCCAGCAATGCTTGTTTCTGTTGCATCTTGAAGTTGCTAGAGCCTGGAAAATGATGAGAGAACATTGTGCTCAGTTTTGTCAGTTTTTACATCAGCTAAAGGGGTGGGAGGTGTCACAAGTGTTTAGCCAGGGAAAGGAACGTCTACTACTCAGTTGTGGGGCATCATACTGTAAATGAAGTATGGTTTTTTTGGTGAACAGAATAATGTGCTGTGTACCTGAAAGCCTCAAAGTGTTTCATAAAATGAGAGCAATGTCCTAATTCCTCATTTACAAATAGGGATACTGAGGTAAAGTGCTTGCCCAGCAAACTGCCCAGCAAACTTGTGACTGGATGCATTTTATTCCTAATTTTAAGCCAGAGTTTCAGCCATTAGGTCACTTCTCATTGTACTTTTAGCTCAAAACTGTATTTATTTTAAGGGTGCATGAAATCAACTAGTAGAATAAATTTGTAGGTATCTAAAACATACCATCCAAAGTAAGTCTGAATCAACAGGAAAGTGAAAACCATCACAAAAGAATTAGGATGGATACATTTCTTTTATATGGGCATTACCTTCTGAAGGGGTGGTGCTTTCTCACCAAATTAGTGCTTACAGGCTGGGTGTCTTTGATCGTCTGACTGTAAATAACATCCGGTCTGGTCCTGAGATACAGGAAACATGGCAGACAAGAAGCCAGTTTCCAATGGCCTGTGCTGATGCTTCTTCATAATGCTCCCACCCTGGACTTCATTGTAAGGCTGGAGTCATATGAATGAAGTACATAGATATCACAGGGGCTGCTTAATGCTGAAATAAAATGTCCTGGAACACGAGGCATTTCATATTAATAGAAAGTGTAAGACTATTTCTCTTCTGCCTGTCTTCTGGCCGCATGGAGTTTTCTCCTGTGATTTGCCACGAGCTGATAGAAATGTGAGCACTAAAAGGTAACGCTTCTGTTTTAAATAATGGATGAGAAGAGTATCCGCCTTCGACCCCAGCATGTGCAAAGGAGAGGTGTTTGGCATTCAGACCAAATGAAAGCTAGTTCTCTTATCAGTCTGTTCTAACTTGATTTCAGATTCCTGCCAATATGCTTTGGGTAGGGACTTTCAGATACTCTCCATCTATCAGTCTAGTCCTGCTCTTACTGAAAGCAATTGCAGAACTGGATTTTAAGAGGAGAACTGTAGGGTGACGCCCAGCAGAATGGTATCTGCCGGAGTTCCCCATGTCTAAATTGAATTTACCTATTTGTTATATTTACCTATTACCTACAGTATCTGTTTTAGAGAGGTGTTGTGAAGGGGAATTGTAGGGAGCATTGGGAACCGTATGTTGATTATTTCAGTAAGTTATTAGAAACAGCATGAATTGCTGCTTTTAAATGTATGTCCTTCTTGTAACTCATGCTGAAGGAATTAGTGAATAATAAATAAAGCACAGCTCTGACCTGTGAGCAGTCTTGATTGTTTAGGTGGGGGTAACTGTCAAAGTCTGCTCAGTATAATCCGTATTGCACTCTGTGATGTTAGCGCTGCTTGTTGTCGCTACACTGTGTGTCTTGTTTTCTCAGCTGGATGGGAGTCATTTAGTGTCTTTCACCCAACAGCTTTCCTTCGTATCTATTCCAGCTTCCCTCTCATCTTTATGTAGCTACACCTATATGTGCTATTTTGTAGTTAACCTTAAGAAGGGTTCTTCATATCAAAAGGTGGTTGTGTGTACATGCACACGCATACGCCCATCTATACAGGTAAACCCCTACCTACCTTTTATTGAAGGTTTGTGTGCACAAGTAAGCCTTGTAAGGGGCTGGGAATTTTGCACAGGCTTTTAGCAAGGCCACCAGGAGGACCGATGATCAGCTGCCTTTGCACCAGCTCTGTCCATCCATTCATTTAAAGCTGCTTGGTTGTGAAGCTAGTGCATAGATCTCTTCCAGACCATCCTACGGTCTCTGGGATGGCAGTAAGTCAGCTTGGGTTGATTGAAAACATTGCTACTATTTTAGTGGAACAGTATCACATCTATGCTACTGGTCATTGAAGCTCTGAAATAGTGCATATTCCATGTTTAGGTGAAATAATTATGACATTAATTGAACTGGTTTGTTCTTTCTTTCTCCAAATGCAGGTGCATTATAAACCCCATTTTAAAAATTGCAAACTACCGCATCTCATTCTTGTCACAGAAACATACTTCAGCTCTCAGTGTGATAGATTCTTTCTGAATAGTTTGTTTTGAGGACCTAGTGAATATCTTTCAGTTTGATGATTACTGAGCACAGGCATGTGGTGAGCTCCGAAAGCACAGCCTTGGGCATTTTTAGTTTGCTTTTTTGCTTTCTGAAGGGTGGAGAGAACTAGAAAGCAAGCCAAATCTGTTAGCAAGCACTGGCTGGGTTCCTGACCTGTGCAAATAGTAATACAGAGACATTTATGAAGCATTAGCTAGTATTTAAAATGCAAACTTCAAACACAAAATACTTGCATCACAACTTCTCAGTAATTGTGAGCCATTTTTTAACATGCTATTCTTTTTTGTGGTACCTACTCCCTCCTATATTGTTGCATCAAGGATAAACCAACATGTATTGTGATACATGATTTTGAAGGCTCAAAATACTCACTTGAAAACATTTTAGCAAAGTGAGCTCAAAGCAAGCTGCTCTGTATTGTGATAGCTGAGTAGAGACAGCCTCGGCTGTGCCTGTGCTTTGGATTAAAGCCCAGTTTTTATACAAGTGTTTTTTAGTGGTGTATTTAAACCCAGTTCAGGGATTTTTCTAATTTCCACTTACTGTGCAGAGTTGCATTTGAATGTGAAAGAGATGCTTCATTTTTGGTTTTGTTTTTGTTTTAATGTAGACTTCATCAGCATAATTTTTTCCAAGCTTCAAGTTAGGTGGTAATTGCAGTAGCACATAGTCATGCCAGTCTTCCCTTGTTCAGTCTTATCCTCCAGTTTTCTTCATCTGCATTTTTTTCAGGCTGTAGGCTACTATAGAGAAGGAATACCTTTTGTTACTCCTAGAGCTTTAGCCAGCACGCCAAAAAAAGATCAGCATACTGCCATCTGCATTTAGTCTTGTCTTAGTTTGTTGCCCAGTAGAGAGGTAAATTGTGGAATAAGATCTCGCAAACTTTCATACTGTTGGGTTTAATCCTTCTGCCACTTGCATCTTTATTCATATATTCACTGTTTTAAAACAGCAGAAGCTCAAGCTTTTCTTAGTGGTATTCCCTGGTGCAGTTGCTCAGGCAGCTTTAAGTCTCTAGAATATGTGATGACACTGAAATCTTGGTAGCTAGCAATGATCTTCACCCAGCCAGAGTCCTTTGGAACAAAAGCTGCTTAATTTGATTCTAGTGTATTGCCACTCTAGAGCCACAGCATCCTGCACTTACGCATACTGTACTTCATTGTCATACTCACTCAAATAATATCTTTTTTCTCAGAAATTTTGTCTCCAACTTATACCTGACTATACATTATTCACAGATATATTCTAAAACTTATAAATTGGATGCTTATAACCATTTGGCAGAGGAATGTGCAGTTACCCAGTATGACAATTTCGAGGTGTGGTTTTTCTTTCAAAATACAATGTGGTTGGGTTGACAGTGCTAGGCACTGTCAAGCAGCAGAGGTGTTTCCTAGCAGGCACAATTAGGTTTCTGAAAGCAATCAGACTAGAAATGAGAGAAGAGCGTGGAATGAGGTTGGACTGCCTACCCTACAGGTAAATCGTTTTAAGTGTAACTTGTATATACTACATGTGGAGGAGACAGGGAACAGAATTCAGAATATTGCACTCATTGGAGAATAGGGAGTGAGACGAAGTCAGTTTTAACCAGTGCAAGAGCTGGTAATGCAAGAACATGCACTAAAATATAGGAGGAGTGAAGGCAAAGCTGTTGAGAGCCGATTCGAGCCCCTTTTGTCCTGTCATTCCGTACCAGGCACGGCTTCATGGTAACAGCTTAGTGCAGCAATGTTCTCTTCAAACCTAAAACCTGGGAAATGTGTCCTCAGAGAACTCAGCAGTTGCCCAAGTGCAAGAGAGATTTCACAAGCACACTCGGTATGATCAAAATGCACTGAGATGTAACAATTGCTGTTGAAGTTCCCCTTCCCTTCCATGTATCACTCTCCAACAAAGATATGGGAAACTCTTGAGATGAGAAAAATATGCTGTTCATGCACTCCAGACAGGTTATATAGAGGAAATATGGACTCTACTCACTTTGCAGTGGGAGCATAAGAGTTCAGAAAAATGCAGAGATAGTCATGAGAAAGCCTGGCAAGAGGCGGTCAGAGAAATAATTGCAACCTCCTTGGGGTAAAGACCCCCATTCTTTCTTGCACATGCTGCACTTAAACAAGTGAGAAATAATCCGAAGTGTTGTCTACCTCTTCCTCAGTTTGTGATTTTTCTCAGAGCTAAACTAAGCAGGATTAGGTCTAAGTAGTGTGAATGAGGGGCCCTCAAAGCAGAGCGCCTCAGAACGGGGGCACGAGAAGCACTTCTCTGAATGATCACATTTAGACAGAATCTGTCATGTCAGCATGTGGGCTGAGTCAGGGGAGCATCCAAGGAGTGATAAGCAAATACCAGGAGTTTTAAACATCTCTGCTGTTCTAATGTTGGAACAGTAATTAGGTCCAGGCTGGATGGACAGATGTTTTTTAGGAAATAGAGTGGAAAGGCCCAGTATGGGAAAATTTGAGAAGCACAGCTCCAGGAACCTCGTTTTAATTACTGAGTTGGACTAGACCGATTTAAAACTCATGATATTATGATGACTGGGAATTCTGCACCAGGTAATCAGGCCTTGGACGAGTCCCTCTTGAATGCATCGCTAAAAATGATAGTGTGGTTTATTGTCGCAGAAGCTATACGGTGAATAAGCAGGGAAGCTAAATTATTCAAGGCAACCTTCTTGAGTCAGGATGAAAGCGTTTCAGCTGGCCTGTTAAAAGGATGTTCTTGGGATTGCTGACTGAACATGTCCTAAAGAACAGGCAACTTCATTCCCCGGGACTGCTTGCTCTGTGTGTTAAATTGACATTTTTAAAAAGGAGATGCATGCACATGCACAGGTAACACTTGAACAGGGAAAATGCTTAATTTTCAAGTCCGCTTTCAGTTCTGAAGTATTAGTGTTAACATAGGATTTATCTCTATTCAATGTAGTTTTTTTGGGCTTACCCAGTCACAAGTCTTTGCACAAGTCTAGATAGAGTTTTGGAAAGACTATTTTGCTTTCAAAAGCATTATCTGACTTGAGATGATTAGTAAAATGTATTGAAATCCAGTAGGCAGATCTCAAGAAATAGCTGATCTTCATATGCATTTTAGTATGGATTTGGAGTGTTTGGGGTTGGTGGTGGTTCGGGTTGGCAAATCTTCTATTTTCTGTACTGCCTTTGAGCAAACACAGCCTAGTGCATCTGTGTTAGTCCAGTATTGTGGACTGATTATAACGTGATGATGGCTTTTTTTAGCACAACTTGTGTCAGGGGACTCACTACCACACACACAGGATAAGGGCTGCTTCTCTGTGTAGTGCTAATGGAGAGACTACACCTCTCGCTGTCACTCATCTTACGGCTCATGCTTGCTAAAAGTTATTTTCAATCACATTAAAGAAATGCTGTGAAATAACTGTTTCTTTTTCAAGGCAGAGCAAGTATGTGGGGGATGTAGTTCTTCAAGTCCTGCCTCTTCTTCACTTCCCCAGATTTGGAGGTGAACTTGAACTGTATCACTTGCACTCAGATGAGGTAGACTGTGGGCCTGCTACCCCTCCAGTCCCCTCTCCTAGAGAAACAGTCGTCATGCGTCCTCTCAGCTCCCGTTCTATCCTCCTATAAGAAGACACGATTGAATATTTGTCTTTGTAGTAGAGGTGCCTTCACCAGCATTTTTTTTTCCTTTTCTGTCTGTGTTTTTTTTTTCTTCCTGCTGGTTGCCTTACACACAGTTGCTTTACAGATGGGAGTACTTTGGCAGGCTGGAGGATGTCACCTATAACTCATCTTCTGATTAGATAGATACCTTGAAATATCCCAGTGATTTTCATTTCTATTTATGAAGATAATTTATTAAATCCTGCATTTCAGCACTGATGAACTTAAGCAATCCCCTTACTTGTATTTCTCTTACTTGTGAATTACATCAAGAAATCCTTCACTAGTTAATTCAGACAGCCCATAAAAGTAGGCTTCTAGCACAAGAGGGATGCTTGTATGCAAGAAATAATCTCAGATTTCATTGAAGTAACACCTGGTTTGAATATATCCTTGCTAAATTCCATGTTTTTCCTTGTACTGCCTGCTTGAACATGAATCACAAAAATATGATCCCCCTGATTAGTACTTCACTGAAATAGTAATCATAACATCACTTAAAAAGAAAGCACAGCAGTTTGATGCATGACCTTCATTTGCACACACTGATACAGCTTGTTTCCTGAACCTCTGATTGAATCCTTGTGAGGAAGGCAAGTAAGAAATTACTTGATTGGCATATTCACAGAACCACACTGCTTTTGTAAGATCGTATATTTGATATATTTAGTGACTACTTTTTTTTTTTAAATAATTGTCTGGATCTAGGAGACATTCTTTTAATTATATAGATATATATGTGTGTGTATACTTTTTTTTTTTTTTAATACATATATATATAAAAAAACAGTTTTCTGATGTGCTGAGGAGATGAAGGTTAAGTTATCACATTACTTGTCCACATCTTCCTTCACAGTCTTTTAGCCTATTGGTCAATTCCACCTGAACGTGACAAAGTGGAAGAGTACCAAAAGATGTCAAATTCTTGTAAATGCCAAGAAAATGTCCTAACTGAGGATACCCTTTTAGT
Source organism: Fulmarus glacialis (assembly GCF_000690835.1). NCBI lineage: Eukaryota > Metazoa > Chordata > Aves > Procellariiformes > Procellariidae > Fulmarus > Fulmarus glacialis. The sequence goes on from NW_009205193.1 coordinate 23,685, forward strand.
AGAAAAAAGCTACATGGAGTAGATTGACCTCACAAATATCCCCACTGCAGCGAGTACCTCCAATGGAGTCTGAACTTTCTTGAACATTAAGGTGAGCCAACCTCCAGGTTCATAGGAAATGAAACTTTTTAATTGTGAGGCTTATGGGGACACCTGTGTTATAACAAATCTCATGTCAGAATTGTCTCATAGTTAGCATTAAGTCAGACACTCACAAGTATATGATGGACTTAATTCACCTCAATATTAGTAATTAGAGCCACATCCATCTCAGAGCATCCTCTGCTTACTCCAAGTCTAATACTGCAAATCACAGGGCTGTGCCAATTCACATAATTTAAATACCTAGGTAATGAGGTTGCCCTTAGTAGAAAGGCTGTATTTTAGCTGCACTACGAGCATTTCGTAAAATCCTTCTTGGTATGTTTTTCTCATGGTTCAAAGAGCTTAGATCCTAACTCCTATCAGCTCTTCTACCAATCTCCTAAAATCCCCAAATGAAAATCTTCCTTTCTTCTGAAATTCTCTTTTCCCTCACTGATCTAGCAAAGAAGCATTATCCTTGCTCAGTAGCTAGTTAGTAGGGTGATAAATGACTTGACAGGATAAGCTTTCTCAAGACATATCATAAATGGGATAAGCCTTTGTTCTGAGGAAATCCCAGTCCCTCCAAAAGGCAGTCCGTCATCCATCCCGACTGCTCTATAGTCTGATACCGTTCTCACACAGCCCAAAGCCTGCAATTTTCAAAGCAGACTAAGTGAATTGAGAAATTTAACAGAATTTGACTTTCTGATTCATTTAAAAATCCCAGCAGGTTTTGCTAGACCGGCAACAGACAACACACTCTGTTCCCCATAAATACATGCAGCCATAATAGAAAAATCATTCTCTCTTCTATTTATCTGTTTTTTCTCCAGGCTCCTATTTCTCTTGCAACAGTTGTTTTCAGGAATCTAGAACCGAAGAATGCACTAAGTGCCTTGCATCACTGCAGCTATTTTTTCATGCACTGACACAAGCCTTACCAGGTATCAGCAACTTTGCATGCTGCTTTTGTGCATATCTGTAACACTAATGCTATGAAAGCATGCAATAATTATTTATAGTCATGAGCAGTGTTCTGTATATTCTAAAACACTGGTGCCTGCACCTCTGTGTCCTGCTTTGAGTTGAACTTGACTGTGTTTTGTGTCAGGGAGATTTGTTTCTTTGTTTTTGTTTTGTTTCAGGGCTAAGACTGTTCTGTGAATACAAATAATAGGGTCATTTTGTTCTTTGTGTTCATAGAATTCTTCTGGCACTAGTCTAATGATTGATGATTTGAAAATACCGATACCATATCACTCAGTCACTTGGAGATTTCAGACCATTAGGTGGTATAATGTGTTCCTCTGTTAACATTTTGCTCTCCTTCTGTTCATGGATAGATGTCAAACGTCTTTATCCCATGCTAAGAGAATGGCTGTGCAAACCAGTGTGAAGAGCAGTAAAACATCTGCCTGCATTTCTCTGCCTTCTCCTTCCACTGTTGTGTTCTCCAAGACTCAGGTCAGTGCCCTGTCAGGCTTCAGCCCCCTACGACAGAGCATGTACGCTCTGGTAGCTCGCCCCAGCCTGCTGCTGCTCTTCTCAGCAGATCCTGCGGTCAGCCCACTGGTCTTTTTTCTGTCTCTGGATGAGGATTTTCCACCCTTAAACCTTGCAGCCCACCTTATAAAACTGATTCTCCCCATATAGCACTTTCATTACCCAACTATTGGCCAGGCACAGCCCAGCCAGCGAGATTCATGAGATCCTTTATTCTGCTACCGCTTCAAGGACAAGGAGGTGATGTGTTGGGCATTGGTACTGCATGTGTGTTGTACAGCTGGGTGACTAGAGCATTAACAAGATTGTAGCTCTATGGAATTAATTGGAATTAATTTCTGTAGTTTCTCAAATCACTCAGGTCATCTCTTGTCATGTTCTGTATAATACAGACCACAAAATTTGTCAATATAAGCTTGGTAAAGAGTATATTTTAAACAAATCCAGAGCTTTGAATTATAGATTTAAAATGGTGGAGAGTCTACTGCTTTACTTAATAAATTATTCAAATAGCTAATTACGCTGTATTAAAAAACCCCAAACAACAAAGATGTTTTATTTTCAGTCTGAATTTGTCCAACTTCAGCTTCCAGCAATGGTATCTGGTTAAGTTTTTGCCTGCCAGCTACTGGATGTCTTTTCTCTGTGTATATACGCACACAGCAAGCTCAAGTCACCTCCTAATAATTTAGCATAATATAAGATCTCGGGCATGTTTCAGGGTGTTATACCAACCACAGCAGAGCAAGACAGCTGTCTGTTAATAAAGCCTGTGAGCAAGCTGATGGCAGAAGTTATGAGGTGGCTGTAAACTCTCTCCCTAAACATGGATGATGCTGCGATGAAACCACGGTGGAATTGTTCAGTCTTTTATTAATTATCTAAAAACAAATATGGCATTGACAACTGTTGAAGGTGATCTTTTCCTCCAGCTGTTTTGCACTGGGCTTGGGTGCTGTATAAACATTACCTGCTGTGGTTTACATAAACACTTAGGCAAGCACCATCCTTAACGAGTAGAAAACATACATGTCTTCAGTGGAAACATTTATATTCTCAAGTACTGTAATCACTAGTATGTGTTCGTACCACAGTAATATTTAAAGGTCTACGGAGGACTGGTGCCCCAATGAAAGTATTTATGAGTGTGCCTCAGGGACAGCCTGTCTGGACATACTCAGGGGCAAAATAAGCTCATTCCTCACATAACATGACACCGGACACTCTTGAGTATTCAGGTGACTCGTAATTTGCACGTGCGAGAAGACGTGGCCACCAGCTGCACTTGGAGCTGTGCTTGCAGGCTCGCTGTAGGGGAAGACAGCTGAGGGCAGCTGAGAAGCAGCCTGTGAAACACAATATGGGCATACTCTTGCAGGTGCATTACAGATTTGAGGTCCCTGACCCCAAAGTATGAAAACCACAACTCCCATTCTGAGAAGATTTGTACCTAGACTTCACACTTCTCACTATGAACTCTTCTCTTAATTTGAGTAGATGTGCTCTCTGCCCTGAAGTTAAGCGTATGTGTACAGCGTGCAGCAGCCTGTGAAACACAATATGGGCATACTCTTGCAGGTGCATTACAGATTTGAGGTCCCTGACCCCAAAGTATGAAAACCACAACTCCCATTCTGAGAAGATTTGTACCTAGACTTCACACTTCTCACTATGAACTCTTCTCTTAATTTGAGTAGATGTGCTCTCTGCCCTGAAGTTAAGCGTATGTGTACAGCGTGCAGGGACGGTGTTCTAAGTACAAATCGGCTCTGGAGGAAGTAAGCAATTTTTCCTCAGCACAGTATCTAAGACATGGCTGAGTTTCAGGGCTGGGAGGGATTTTTAGATTCCCAGAGCAGATAAAACAGCTGGTGAAAGGCTAATGCATAGAAAATACATGGCTTATGTATTTTGTGATTTCTTTTCTTAGCACAGTCTCTATCACCAAACAGTTTACTTAGTGTCATGATAATGCATTTCAAAACTGGAAAAAAAAAAATTTAAAAAATCTTAAAGTCAGTATATTACTGTTCACAGCATGGAGTTAATTCTCTGTATGGCAGTGCATACGTTCAAAGACAGATTTTTGGCAGGTAAAATGTCTGTGTGTCTACAATCAGGCCTTTGTCCAGATAATTCATGTAAACTTCATGTAAAGAAAAAAATATTTGTGACAAAAGGAGTACAGAACATAAACAGTTAACTTTTGCATTTTCCAGCATTAGGGTAGTAACTTATGTATCTGATGATCAAATCCCATGCACTGTCATTACTCAGGCTGTAGTTTCAATTGGTATTGATTTTATGTTCGTTAATTTTGGGGTGCCCAAGCTGCAAAACCAAAGAAGCCTCATGTTCAGTAACCCCACGTACAAACATAGATCCTCTACAGATCTGCAGGATAATAGCCACTTTGAAAATATGGGCATCTCATCTATTCTGTTCCAGCAACTTTAGAAGATCCAAGTATCTCAATCATGAAAGCCATCTTTACTTTGCAAAATACTGGTTCATACACAGAGTCATTTGCCTTGATTGATCGTTAGGCATGCCTATAGCACACGTCAATACCAAAGTACAAATCAAGTATTTCTGGTTTGGGTTAGTATAAATCAGCTTTTCCGTATGGTCGTAAGCCACGAAAGAGTAATGTATGTTATTAATTATTTACTTAAATACATTTGTAGCTCAAAGCCTACATTTTGCTGATTCCGAAAAGCCATTAGGAAATACTCCACAAACATTTCTTGATTTAATGCTAACTAAAAATATCTCACCCTCAGATTAGCACAGTGGGATGTCAAGGGTGAGAATATTTGTCTTGGACATCCGACATGTGAATCCATGTTCGTTACATATGACCTGGGTTCCACGGAAGGTACAGTTCCCTTCTTGCCCTCTTCAGAGTAAGTTCCCTTAGCTTTCTTAGATCACTCCTAGGTGGTTTAAAAACAGTAAGTTTTTGTTCTTGATTGAATTCTGCTGACGACCAGTGAAAAATCTCAATCACCTTTCCTTTTATATGTTTGCTTGTTTTACTTCCCTAAAAAAAGTCTGAATAACTTTGACATTTGAAAATTCTAGGATTTGAGAGTGGAGAAGGGAAGCTGTATTTCAAAAACAGAAAAACAGTTCAAAACAGTTCAGGAAATTCCAGTCAGCTCCGCTCCTTGGGCCTGTGAGTCTACTTTAATAAGCACTTCCAGTTGGCCAGATTGTTGCTAAGAAGGTAGTTCTAGAGAGCTCGATCAGTAATCTCAAAAATGTTGATACCTCAGGATTTGAGAACCAACCCAGCTTAAATGGAAGAATCTGTTAATTAGATATCGAGATGTTCAGGAATAAGCCCTTTACTTAGAAACCTGATAATACTTGTATCAGCTATTTTGCTTTTACTAAAATATCTACATTGAAAGGCTTCACCAAATTACATACTTTTTTCTAATCACAGTTTACTTCATGATAGTAGTTGACAAACAGAGGTTACAATCCTGACTGGTGTTTAAAAGCCTCACCAATCCTTCCCTTGAAAGGTTAATTTAAAATACAGAAAATGGGCCACCATCTTCTCTCTTGGTAGTTCTGTAATAAAAGGTTGATTGTTTAAGCAGCAGCATTCAATTATTTTGCTTCTGATGCTATCTACATGTGAAAAAATCTAGCTAAGCTCAGATGGTCCCTGCAGGCTTTCCAGTTTTAGCCTTCAGTGCAAGGATGCAAACCAAAAAATTAGAGCTTCACAGTTAACATTCAAAATGTAAAGTATTATGTTGTCAAGTTAAAGAATGACATTTGATTCCTGGAATATCAGTGATAGACAAAAGCTTTGGGAGTGTTTGCCCTTTTTTTTAGTGAAACTCATTCTTTGAACATGTTTGCTGGAGAAAAATGTGCTAAGGAAGTCAGTGGCAGCCAGTGTTCAGAGAAGTTGCCCAGAAATGTAGCCATCCAGTTCTTGTTGAGTTAGTCATGATACTAGACCTTTACAACAGACATTGAACACTTATGCTATTTTAATAGATTTAATATAGTTGAAACAGAAAACAAATGTTTCCCTGTCTGGGTTTTTGTTTTACTTTTTTTTTTCCACAGGACCTGGGATGCTCAAATGATAGATGTGCAAACCAAAAGCAATGAAATTTATTGCTCTGATTGTGATGGTTGAAATAGAAACAAAACTGACCTCCAGAAGTTTAGGGAGCAAAATAAATACAGAGTTTTAGCATTATGCATCAAAACTGAGACCACTGAATAACGTCCTGGAAACACGGTGAGAATATACATCCAGTGTAAAATAAATCAGCTCTCAAAGGGAAAGTGATGTGAATGACCCAAACCATTTTGAAATTTTTGTTAATTTTGCTGTTGGCATGAATTTTAGCCCCACCTTTACTCACTTTTACTTACTGATCTTACAGGGGTAAAACTGAAAAGGCAAGAGTCTTTCAGAGAAGAAAATCAATGCTGTTACAATGGATCCTCACAAACAGTAACAGGGGCATCTCAAAGCGGCCCTGGCATTGGAAGGAAACTTGGCAGTGCTGAACAATCAGATAAAGCACTTTTTATTTGCAAGCCAGTTGAAGCAGGTCTCTAAACAGACCAGTGCACAGATGTGTTCTGTTCCTTTAAAATCTCAGCTCTTATTTAAGAGAAAGGGATAAAATAGGAACGCAACCAATAGAGAAATGCTGGTAACTCCACAAAAATGGTGGTTTTGCCAAAAAGTGTAAAATTCCTCGTTCATGACTGAGATTAGATGTTAAATGGTTTGTGTGTTTGGTTCTTTAACTAATAATAAAGAAATTATATGATCTGTATATCACATCATGCTGAGTGGCTGGCACCTCATTCTCATGACCTGCAGTTCATGTTTGCAGAACTCTGCCACATTTCTTCTGCCATCTTAAATAAAAAAGTCACCAGTGCCTATGAGTACGTGGAGGCTCCACAGAGCTCAAGCCAAGATACACATTCCAAGAAGCCCATGGAGCCTGTGCTGTGACACACTTACACTGCGAACAGAGGCACAATCGTGCACGAGAACCAGTTCCTTTGGGTAATTCATGTTTCCCGTATTTCTGGGAGAAATTCTGCCATCCTCCTCCTCCCTCCCCAGCTGATTCAATCCCTTGTTGAAAGGTAATACTGCAAAATCCATCCTTTGTTAGCCAGCAGGAGAGCAGTAGTAAACAATTTGAAGACAATAGCCACCAGACATATGGAAAACACTTCATTTTTACTGAGCTGCCACATGCAAATGCTTTGCTAACAAGAATTCCTGAACATGGAAAAAAACTGTAACCTGCTTGCTTGTTGTTGAAACACCATACTCTTTGTGGAATGGAGGATCACTTTAGAAGCTCTGAAATGACCCGGAAATGATTTTCTTTTTTTAAAGGCGACACTTTAGACTGGAAAAGTACTAAAAAGTATAGGTTAGGGAACAGCTCAACGCTGTCAGGTAGTGGGCCAATAATGACTTCGTACTTTCCATTTCCAGTGACTTTCATGGCTTTTAAAAAGTCTTTTGCATCATGGAGACCCTTGGTTGTTTGGCAGATCCCAGCTAAATCCCCATTTCCAGCTCTGAGAGGGCTGTGGTATCTCCTAGCCTCTTGTTCCTTGCCCACGGCACTTCGCCATGGTTCCTCTCCCAACAGCGTGCCACTGATGAGGGATGACAGCCAGTGGGGACGACAACCCACAGCACCAGCACGTCTCCTGTCAACGTTTGCTGCCCGTGGAGCCAGGGGCGACAGCCTAGACGGACGATGATGGCAAGCTGCTGGGGTTGGACCCCCCAAACCGTGCTCACTCATGAGGCTATGGCATGGTTTCCCGTGGGGTGTTTTTCCAGAGAACAGCGGGCTCAGCTTGGCTCCTCGGCCGCACTGGAAGCAGACGTGGTCCCAAGACCTCTGTGTGTGTAGAAGTCCGGGAGGTCAGGAGATGTTTCAGAGGGGCCCCGCGTCGCCCCCTCAGAGGGCCCTCCCCTAGCGCTGGGGATCCCCCGCACCACCAACCCCGGGCCGAGGTCCCCCTTACCGGCCTCGGCGGCCGGCCCCCAGCGCC
>NW_009205194.1:0-30420 GCF_000690835.1 Fulmarus glacialis
GCTTTCCAGCCACTCTTCCCAAGCCTGTATTTGTACTTACCTCTGTTTGACCACATCCTTTCTTGAATGCCTCTTGGATGCTATGGTATGTTCAGTTCAACACTTTTGTAACTGGAAGATGAGAACCATATCTGTCACAAAGCTTCATACTGGCGGAAGTTTGACTTCTGGCTATTTGTTGTTACTCTCTTTCTAACCAAGCCAATTATCTTGTAGTATTAAATTATGTCTCTAAGGAAAAGTGATGTTCTTTTCCTTGGTTTGTTTGGTTTCTTTTTTCCTGGGAAAATAATTTATACTTTCTGTTTTGTTTTTTTTTGTTTTTTTTTTTTTAATTGTATTGTGTTTCATTTTATTTATTTATAAGAGAAATAAATTATTTAATTTTTACTTCTTGTATCCTATTTTATTTTGCATTTTTGCATCATGGAATGACAGAATATGTTTTCAAACAAGATATATTTACCTGTCATGCATTTCTTCCATTCCTAGTATTCTTTGTTTAGTAGATCAATTACTTTGTTCTTCGAGGGGTTCTCTTTTTTGGAGGAAATTTACTTTTAGCTTTGTGTCTTTTACAGAGATGTCATGGTCATATCTGTAATAGTGCTGTGTGCAGAGCTTGGCTTCCATTTTTGTCTGTTGTGTTTTGGGACTCAGTAGTAGTTTGTGTGGTGGATTTCTGTATTGTTAGGAATTTCTGGTTTTTTTCTGCTTAGTAAAATGCTTTCGTTGAAAGGGAAGCAAATGTATGGTTTTTGGTATTTCTTTTGGACTACTGTTGCCACTGTGGCTTCAGCTGATGTACAGAACCATCGTTTCCTAGATAGGTACATAAGATGCAGATGATCTTTACAAACCTAGGTATAAAGAAGGAGACTACAGGGTTTAGTTCTTGATTAAGTAACTTAGCAATGTTCTATTATGTTGCACATGCACCACTAAGGGGTGCAAGAAATATTAGATGGGACAGTGTCTGTGTCTGTTCAAAAAGGTTTACTGTTTCCTATTTTGGTCTATATGACCATATTTGCAAACAGAAATGTTGTGAGCAAACATTAGACAATGTGATCCTGATGTGATCTTTCACTTCCTCTTTAGTTCTCCAGATTTTGATCAGCTACATCAATTTGTCTCAAATGACAGTAAAACTCATGGCATATTTTTAATGTATCTGGTTTATATCTGTATGTTGTATATTTTAAATGTATTGATATATTTTATATTCTAAATATATGTTTATTCTGTATTAGAACAGGTTTAAGGAAACAAATCCTTCGTTAGATTCCTCATAATTAGTTTTAAGAGCTGGATATTTACTTCTGAAGAATGTAGGATATTCACATGTGTTTGGACTATTGAATTTTAATGACATTTGCTATCATACCTGGTTGCCTTTATTTTTCACTCTTTGCTTCTACAGTCGTTACTGACCATTTCTGCTGTTTTGTAAGTTGAACAGCAGGAGGAGCTCCAGACTTAATTCACAGAGTACGTTTTTCTTTCTGTAAACTTAGCCATAATAATTTTGTTTCTGTCAGCTTTCACCAAGTCTTTTCCCTAGAAACTTGATCCTACTTCAAAAGTGTAAGTCTCCTATTGATGGTAACAGGATAGTTTACTTTTTTTTTTTTTTAAAAAATGATGCTAAATAGCCTTTCTGGCTTTAAACCCACACTTAGGACAGTGTAATGTTTTTGTAGCTATACTTTAAATGGCAGATAAAATAGATGTCAGTATAAATGTACATTTAAGAGAAACTGGAGACAAAAGTCTGAAATTCATGGTAGTAGTATCTTAAAAGAAGATAGAGTAATTAGGAGAACCTCAAGAATTTTGGCAGGCTAAGGGTAATAAAACAGTGAATGCTAGAACATGCTTCAGCCTCTAACAAGTAAGAAGATGTCTAATATGTATATTATAAAAATAATACTGTTGAGTTTTAATGCGGCAAGTACCATAGTATTAATTAAATCCCATTACTTCTCAGTAAGTGCAGCTGCAGTTATAAATAATTCTCAAGGCCCTGATCTTGTCAAGATGTAGTAGCCTTGCTGACTTCTTCCAGGTCATAGAAAAAAAAACAATGCTGGAAGAGACCTTTTGAGGTCAACTATTTGCCTTGAAGGTGGGATTGACTGTGCTTAAGCCACTTCTGCTGGAGGCACAGAACTGTTCTTGAGAACCGTCAGAGGTGAGCTTAGTGTATTTGGTGTTGACTCCTGTTCCCCTAACCTTTGGTGCTTACCAGGCTGGTCTGACTTCGCTGGCTATAATTCACTGTCGGGATTTTTGCCAAAATGTCACAGATTTTGTTCAACTTGCAACTGGGATGTGTTTGCAGGGTATTGCACTGTATGCTGGTCCGTCTCTTTGGGACTGTAGAAATAAATAAGACTGGCCTTGGGGGTGAACAAATCAGTGCCAAAATAAGCCAGTTTCCTGCTGTGTAGGAAAGAGAAGCCACCACAGCAACTGCAGGCGTTTTGGATCTTGGGGTGACCAGCTGAGCAGAAATTAGGAATAACTCATCTCCTTTCTTGTTGGGACTACACATAAGCTGCTGGCTTCAGAGGAGAGTGGGCAGCACTTTTGTTTTTTCAGAGGGGCAGGTTCAATACCAAGGTACCTAAACATAACTGGATGTTTCTCAAGTTGCTAAAAGCTGCAACTAATGTTGAGGTTTGCAAGTTACTTGTAAACAAACTTGTTTATGGCTGGGTTTTTTTTAATTAAAAAAGTGTTCTCTGTTGGGAACACCATGTGGAAAAATAGCCCAGACCCTTTGTGGAATATGTGAGAAAACTGTCACTCTGTTCAAATTGAAAGCTGAAGTGGAAGAATAATGCAAAATTTAAAAAGAACCAGGAAATCTTTCAACCAAAGTGCTCATAGAGAAGGAAAACTTTCTATAACTATCTGTTTATAAGCAAGGGAAGGCATGCCTTCTATTGAATCAACTAATGTAGGTGCATTACCAGTCACTAAGCTAGTGGACTAAGCCTTTTGGAGGAAAACCTGAAAGTTATTGAAAAGGCTTGCTGTGAAGCAGAATTCAAGTTTCAAGAATTATTTCTTTATTCAAAACATTGTGGAAGGACAAAGAAATTGTTGTTGATTTGAAAACAAAGTCAAATCTGAAAGTTGTATACAGTGTTGATACTAAACCAGTACCCCCTGACCTCCTCCAAAATATTCTATGAAGTACAGTTAACAAAGAAAAAAGGAATGTGAGGTACAGGTGCTAGTTTATGATTGATGAGAGTACAAAGGCTTTCTATTATTATGATTATGATTATTATTATTATTTTTAAGAAATCCAGAGTCTTCTATAAATCATGGTGAAGAGTCTCCCTTCAGGTAAAGAATTAAATTTCATAGTCTGGCATGTAATGAAAATTGGAAGGGGTTTTCCTTGTCTTGATCTCTTTAAGTTAACCTGAGGGGTTCATCTCACTTTTATCTTCCACTAACAAGATTTTTTCAAGTTTCTTTGAAAGTTTTGACAGAATCTGTTTTATTAGAGATAGTTAACTTAGTGTTCTATATTTTTGTGGATGTTAATAGGATAATAATTTTTCTCAAAAAAAAAGAAAATTCAGGATATATCAGGGAATACATTTAATAGCCACCAACAAGAATTCTTGCCAAGCAGCTAATCTGCAATTGTTAAGAGTCTGAATGCTCATGTTATGAAGAACAGTGATCCTTACTCAAATATCCCTAATGTCCAAGTTTATAAAAAGCGTTCTTAACAGAATAGATGAAAGTCATGCTACACAAAACAGTCTTAGTTTCCTTCCAAATACACAGCTTAAATGAAAGAGATTTTAGAAGTCTGCATTTTATTTAGACTCAGTGAAGTCATACAAGCTTAGAAATAATTATTTATAATCACATACTACATCTTTGTTCTTCACAGGGACACAGCCTTTTTGTTTGAAGCCTGCTGTTCTTGAAGAATAACCAAACCTCATTGTGCCAGTTAACTTCTTTTTAAAATTGGTTTTTAAATTGGTTTGGCTACATTACTTCTTTTAAAAATACTGCTGGGCTGCATACTGTAAAAGTAAGGTGTCTGGATTTTTTAACATAGTTTATCCTTTAATATAAAGCAGGAATTTACATCAAAGAAACTACTGTTTTCTTTGATATTTCTACTTTCTTTAGGAGGGTACTGAGATTTCTCTTTGTAAAGTTTCTGAGTTCACATTCTGACATAGAAAATTTTCATTCTTTCCTGGGCTTTGTTATAAATACAAATGCTTTGGCATTTGAAATCAGATGTTCAGAGTGAATTAGGTTATTGGAATATGTTTTTAAGACAAAATGAAAGCAGAACAAACTTCTGTTCATTTTTTATGCTGCTTAGTCTTTCACAGTTTTGGACATTTAAGCATATGAGTTATGCAATTCTACAGGAACAACAAAGTAACTTAAGGTTCGTTATTACAGTAAAAGGGACTACTTTTAATCCTTGATTATTTTTTTTTTGAGTCAAAGTAGCTAACTGAAAGTTGGACACAGAAAAATACTCTTTTCCACTGTAGATGAGTTCATGTATATATTTGTTGATGCTGTTTCTGATTTGTTCAGAGTGAGATTTATATACTGGTGTCCTTTTTTTTTTTTTTTACATAAATGCAATATGATATTTCCTACATCTAAACTAAAAGCAATCTTTTTTTTTTTAATATCTAGTCATGTAAAAATGCCTTCTTGATTTCAGAAGTCATCTTTTAGATTAATAATTGTGTTTTCTGGTGTGTATGTCTGTAATGGATAGAAATTTTGGTATTTCCTTTTCCTGCTCTTCCAGAAGTGCATTCAGATCCTTTAAGTTTCATATAAGAGCTTAAGAAAATTTACGTGCTCAAGTTTGAAGGCACTGCAAGTATCAAAAATCAATCCATACCTGTTTTTTTGACCTCAGATACCCTAGAAGAAAGGTTCTGTGGTAAGAAATCTTTTTGACTGGAGTATGTAATTCTCTGCAAAATTCTGTTGTGATTCATCAGACCACCATTCTTCCATCTCCTTTGCCTGCATTTTCAAAGGCATCTTCCCATAGAAAAAGCTGCTCATGAGCTCATAGCTGAGCTGAGCTCAAGACTTCTGCTAGTTAGCTCTAGTTGGTACCTTGCTGAGCCTGAGTGGCATTATATTTGTGTGTGCCTTTCTCTGGCGACATAGGCATCCTAGATGCCTATTTGAAGCACTCTGAATCAACTTGCTGGGGCCCAGAACTCACATTTTAAGTGAAAGGGTATCCAGACAGGATGTTTGATTCTTGCCCTGGCTTGCTTAGCTGACCTGAATCCTTTTTCTTCCTTAGGAAGTGGTGTAACTGTGTTTCCATGTGTTTGCCAGCTTTGGAGACAGTAGTACAATGTTAGTATGCCATGTGCATCATCCTCCCCATTGAATTCTGCCTGTCTGCCTCAGCGTGTGTAGCAAGCAAGCTGCAAATTAACAGCATACAAGAAAACCTGTCTTCAGGCACTTCTCTGCAGTTGTTGTCACCAAATGGAGCTCCAGTTGGTTTCCAACACGGATTTTAGCCGTCTGTCTCCAGAACATTAACCTTTCTTGCTAGTAGCAGTAGCCCTTAGCAGAAATTTTACTGGTAGCAGAATGCCTGTTAGCGTAGTTCAGTATGGGTTGTAATAATTTCCTTTCTGATTTCTTTTCCCAAAAATACTTGAATGCATTTCCTGTTGGAGATAAAAATTGTAACTTGGCTGAATAAATGTAGAGGCAGCTTGCCAAAGAGTGACCCGAAAGAAAACAAAGCAGCTGCTGCTTGCAGTTTTATTTGAATTTTTTACTATTTGTTTTAAATAGAAGGAACAAAGCTAGACAACTATCCAAGCCCACAGTTGACAGCAGCTTGAAAATCATGCGTGAAGTGATTCTTAGAATGGCTGCTACTTTAACATGTAGTATAATAAAAATAATTATATGCACAGTAGGGTCATCAACAGTTATTAACATGTAGTTTATGAAGATTGCTTTGCTCTGACCAGTGGGCAGTTCAGGGGCAGGCTAAGCTGTAGTACTTTGGAAACTCTGGTCCTTTTTGTAGAGAGTCAGTCACTATCAGTTAATTCATTAACTAAAGTTTTTGTCCTTTCGTTCTATCAACAGAGAAGTAATGTGCAGTGGAATGCCTTGTTTTGGTAGGGTTTTGTTGGGAGGCTTTTGTGTGCATTTTCAAATACACTTCATTTCACGTTTGAAAAAAATGATCAAAGAAACACCATACACCTGGGATAGAAGATGGTGAACTTTGAGTTTCCCTTTTAGCTTCAGGAGAAATTAATTTTACAGTCTTGGATCAGCCCTCAAAAACGCTCTGCATCCTACACAGACAAGCTCTATCTTTGTTACAGGGCAGTTTAAAGTGCTAAAGGAGTGTATTGATAGAAGTCTTCATCTTGGAGTTTTATGTGGTCTTTTAGATAAACTGGCCCAGGTCAGAGAGTGTTTTGAAGATACAACCCGAGACCCTTGAACAGCATTAGAAATTTCATTCAAAGGGCTGAGGGAAGAGAAGTTTGGCTTGCTGTCACAATCGCAGTCCCCTTTGCTGCCAAGAAGTTGTGCTACAGTGTTTTAGATTAGCATGAATTTGAACACTGAAATACTGTGCCTGGGAAATGATGTATTCTTGCAGTTTCACTAAGGTGATGAAGCTGTGAATAACTGAGGTTGGGTAATCATTTGCTAGCAAACAGATGCTTTTTTCCTGTCATCTGGAAACAATGAAGTTGCTAAAGGCTGCTACCGTTTGAGCGCCTGGAATCAAGCACGAATCTTCAATAAGGGAGCATGTAGTTTGTCTGTAAACTCTTCCAAATATTTTTCCACCCACACCCTCCAGCCAGACTTCAGTTTTACAGATCTAGTAGAGATTGTAGGATTTCCTGTTCTGCTCATTGAGTATTCTTTTTTTGGGAAAGATTCAAGTCTTTTAAATTAATTTCTTCCCTTTTCCCCATTGTCCTCTAATCTTATCTAGTGTTACACCTTTCATTCCGCAGTGAGTAGCATTAAATCTTGAAGGTGGGGGCTCAGAAAAGAGTCAGTCATATGCTTGCTTTTGCTACTGAAAGGCAAGATCATGTATTAATAATAATTCCAGGAACTGACTTTTTGGTTATAGGACATCAGCTTCAGATAGCTGAGGTTTTGGCTAGTTTCTATTCCTAAATAAGCCCAAAGAGAAAGTTTTCCTGGAATTAGTGCAAATTTGGGGTTAGGCTTTCTTCAATGATAGTTGGTCTTGATTTGTTAAAAGAGAGTTCATGTATGAGGTAGGACCAAATTAAAAACTTTTGAATTAAATCTGTGTTTTGGTGTCTGGAATGATCACTGCTTAGTGGGTATAGACTGGTATTAGAGAAAGATTTTTGAAGATGTACTCTCCAATTCCTGGAGCAGTAGCTTTTTTTCAGTACTCAATACTGATTTTGAAGTGTGTTATTGATTATTATAATCTGATTGTGAAAATTGCTTTATATTATCATATTTTAACCACTTTCGTCATAACTCCTATGACATTGCAGGGGCTAGCAAATAAACCAACCAACTATGGATGCCAGATAACTTAAGGTACAATAATCACTACTGATAGCTGTCAGGATTGTACAGAAGTAATTTAAATATCAGTCTTCTGTCATAAGACACTAGTGCTATTTGAGGATTTTTCAGTATCTTCGTCTTTGATCTTTGTTTGTACACTGGTGTAGTAGGTAAGGCAGACATGGAGAAATAAGTGAGATCAGAACTAGAAACATTTTTTTTTGGTGTTCTATATAAAAAATGTTGTTTTTCAAAACATTTTTGCGATTTTCCGTTGGCAAGAGGAATATTAACACTCATCTTTCATTAAATGTGGGAGAGGTTTGATCCTGACAATGTTCTACCCGAAGTGACTGACGTTAACTTTGTGTAGTTATTGTTAAAGTGGTTGTTTAATCAGGACCTCATTGTACTCAAAATGTCAAGATTGTGACATCTTCAAACATTAGCCAGGGTAGGGGACTAGTTCCCCTGGGAGTCTGCCTTAAGCCAGTATAGTCTGTTACTGCTATTTTCATGTGCGGGTGGATAAGTATCGTGCTTTTCCAAAAGACAAAGCTATTACAGACTGATTTTTTTTCCCCCACTTTGGATAGTGACAGTATATTACAAAATACCTCCCCACCCTCTTCATCATTGGGTAAGTTCATGGGGACAATGCACATGTTCAATGCACATGTTCAAGGAGTGCTGAGAATGAGGAAGAAATAGGCACTTATCTTCTCCCTGTAATATATGCATGTCAGCTCTTCTATCCATGAAGAAATATCACTGCTTTCTCCTGCTAGTATGTATCTGTGTTTTTGACAGAAATGAAATGAAACATAAAGTAATTTCAGAGTTCTTCCCCTCCGCCCCCCCAGCAAACACGTTAATCCAGTATTTCAACTGAGTGTGGTAATCGTTTGCAGTTAGCATGAAACGTTGTCTTCCTCTGATAAAGCTGGAATCTATCTCATACTGCTGCTGTGTGGTCTTAGTCCTAGGCTCCATACAACGTCTTCGCAGAATCACAGAATAGTTGAGGTTGGAAGGGACCTCTGGAGGTCATCTGGTCCAACCCCCTGCTCAAGCAGGGCCACCTAGAGCCAGTTGCCCAGGACTATGTCCAGATTGCTTTTGAGCATCTCCAAGGATGGAGACTCCACAGCCTCCCTGGTCAATCTGTGCCAGTGCTCGGTCACCCTCACAGGGAAAAAGTGTTTCCTGATGTTCAGAGGGAACCTCCTGTGTTTCAGTTTGTGCTCATTGCCTCTGGTCCTGTCACTGGGCACCACTGACAAAAGCCTGGCTCTGTCTTCTTTGCACCCTCCTTCCAGGTATTTATAAGATTAATAGGATTAATCCAGGATTAATATGATCCCCCTGAGCCTTCTCTTCTCTAGGCTGAACAATCCCGGCTCTCTCAGCCTTTTATCACAGGAGAGATGCTCCAGTCCCTCAATCATCTTCGTGGCCCTTTGTTGGATTCTCCCCAGTATGTCCATGTCTCTTTTGTACTGAGGAGCCCAGCACTGGACACAGCACTCCAAGTGTGGCCTCACCAGTGCTGAGTAGAGGGGAAGGATCACCTCCCTCAGCCTGCTGGCAATACTTTGCCTAATGCAGCCCAGGATGCCATTTGCCTTCTTTGCAGCAAGGGCCCAGTGCTGGCTCATGTTCAACTTGGTGTCCGCTAGGACCCCCAGGTCCTTTTCTGCAAAGCTGCTTTCTTGCTGGGTGGCCCCCAGCATATACTGGTGCCTGGGGTTGTTCCTCCCCAGGTGCAGGGCTTTGCACTTCTTGTTGAACTTCATGAGGTTCCTGCCAGCCCATTTCTCCAGCCTGTCAAGGTCCCTCTGGATGGCAGCACTACCCTGTCAGGTACTCCTCCCAGTTCGGTGTCATCTGCAAACTTGCTGAGGGTAGACTCTGCCCCATCATCCAGGTCATTAATGAAGATGTTAAACAGGACTGGACCCAGTGTTGACTGCTGGAGTACCCTGCTAGTCACTGGCCTCCAAACAGACTTTGTGGCACTGATCACCTCCCTCTGGGCCCAGCCACTCAGCCAGTTTTCAGTCCACCTCCCTGTCTGCTAATCCAGCTCCATACATCGACAGCTTCTCTGTGAGGATCTTATGGGAGACAGTGTCAAAGGCCTTACTGAAGTCCAGGTAGATGATGTGCACTGCTCTGCCCTCATCTGCCAGGCCGGTTGTTCTATCATAGAAGTTTATCAAGTTGGTCAAGCATGACTTGCCCTTGGTGAATCCATGCTGACTGCTTTTGATGACTTCTTTTCTTTCATGTGCTTGGAAATGGTTTCCAGGATTAGCTGGTCCATCAGAAAAAATTTCTGCTCTTCAGAAAATTTTGAGCAGTCTGATGTCTCTTGATATCACACTTCTTTTGATTTTTCTTGCTTCCTGTGTAAACGTGGCTTAATTTCATGAAGTGTTTCAAGGGTGCTGTCCTGACTTTCTTATTCTTTTTTCCTGCAGCTGAACTCACTGTAGGAGTTACATGTTTTAATTTCCTGCAACTGTGAAAATCTGATGGTTTGCTATGACTGTGAGCTATTGGTGGAGTTAAATTTTGATTTACTGAAGTGTGTCTTGGTAGTATTGTATCATAATGGTTCTTTCTCGAAATCAGCTCTCTTCTCCCGGTTGACAGGGAGGAAATGGCAGGGAAACCCTGGATGATATTGGATGTCTGGGGGGAGGAGGATGTGAAGGTACTAGATGGGCTTTGCACATGGTCAGCATAGCTTTGGCAGGGCTGATTGAAATGAGGTCTGCAAAAAGCCCTGCAAAGAGCCCTCATGCAACCTCCGTATGAAACCACTTGAGTGTGTCTGTATTACTCCCCTGGTTCTGAGATAGTGTTGTAGGTGGGCTTTGTACTGCACCTGGATTAATAAACCTTTCTGGAACCTAAACCAAGGTAAATTTGAGTGGCTCTGCAGAAACCAGCATGGGATGAGCAGGATTGGGGCAGAGCCAGAACTAATAAATGCTGCTCATCTGAATTGGCTCTGAGGATATCTAGCTCTAGGTTACTACTCAACTCAAGGCTGAATTAGGACTAAAAGTGATGTGTAACTTTGTTTTTTTCTTCATGTAATTTTTTAGCCCTACAAAAAGAGTATCGTTACCTACTATTTCATCCTTAGTTTATTTTAAAATAAATGTTGTAATTTTAAAATAAATGTTGTAATTTTAAAAATCAGGATAATCATCTTTCCCAGCTTGGAGGGGCGTATGTGGAGAAATCCTGCTTCACATTATAGTAAACTCTTGAGACACTTTTATAGTGAGCTTTTAATTTATGGTCAGTCCTTAGTTAAAGAAGCAATTGTTTGAATTACAAATGGAAAACTCAGCTTAGTATTCATAGTAGTATGTAGGATGATGGTATAAGATTTTGAAGTGATGTGACAAAAACCAGTCCTAAACTATTACGGAGGTCATTATGACTCACTGCTAAAAGGTGTTATTTTTCCTTTTAATAAAAGGATCATTTTAACAGGTCTTGTAGTCTGTATGCAGGGAAGGCTTCAGAGCAGAATCAGCAGGACTAAATCACTTAGTGGTGGATTTAAGTTTTCACGGTAACAGTCTGAGCAGAAGGTGATCACAGGGTGATAATATACAAGTCTGGAGACATCTGAGATTCACCTACTACAGCTTTCCAAAAAGTGCCACCGTTGAAGGAGCTGCAGTTCTCAGGAACTACTGACATAAAAATCTCAGGTTATTCAACACATACATTGTAATTCTGTACTTCTGGGGGCTCCGGGTGTAAAGCAGGAGCTTTTTTCATACTCAAATTTCTGTGGTTTATTACATGGAAATTAAGTCATCTCTTCTGCTTTCTTTTAGAGACTTGCTTCCAGTCTTTTTATCTAACTTGATCTAAAGTGATTTATATCATGCTTATTTTTGTTCTTTTGGTCTAAAGACTCTTTGAGTAAAAAGGAAAATGTGTGTACTGCAGCATGCAGAGTGTGAATTTAAGAGTTGCTACACATCTGGAAGAAGTTGTGTCAGTATGGTAGAGGCAAAATCTGCTTTATTTTCTGTTCTAGTATAATTAAAAATAGAATGGAATACATTGGCTTTAGCTTCTTGCATTTGCAGTGTGAAAATAAGCAAAATCCTGTAACTGAGAATACCTTTATTTTTGACAGATGTTGCTATGGTAGTTGCGAAATGCTGCTAGAGTATGTGATAAAGGTAATATAAAGATAATATAAAGGTGACATATTCAAAAATGAGTGCCATGGCTTAGAGAAGTAACACCACCCTGCTGTGCATCACAGTGGAGTGAAGCTGGGTAGTGAACTGTAGCTGCATTTGTAAGCAGCATGTTGGCAAATGCAGTATCCCCAGTGGACTTTGTTTTTTAGGTCTTTTCTTTTGTGTGTGGGAGTGGGAAGGAAGGAAGGGTAGGTAAGTGGATAGGGATTAGCTGGATAGGGATTAGCTGACTCTTTCACAGCTGGTCTCTAACTAAGCCTTTTGATCGTAGGCCTTAAAATAGCATGGTTCTCATCTTTGGTGTTCAGCTATTGTAGTCTAGCTGATGCCTGTTTAAATTTCAGTGACTAGTTACCATTTCATTAAGACGCAAAAGCACAAGGACATGGAAGAAAAAAGAAGATAGAAGGAAGGGACCGTGATTCTCTAGAGTTAACAGTCTTTACTCTAGACCCCAGAAAATGCTATAAATAACTTAACACTTGGACTTTGTAGGTAAAATGAGGGAGCAAGAACATTTTTGCCATTTGGGGTGCACGCACAACTACAGGGAGATTCCAGTTCTGATTTTGCTGTTGTCTCCAAAGAGTTGCGTGGCCCTGAGCAGCTTGTTGAAGGTGTAAGTTTGCAAAGCATTTGTTTGCTTGATGCACTTGTAGTTTGTTTACTTTTTAGGGTCAGAGTCTCAGGAAGTTTGAGCCTATAGGCTGCATACATCTCTGAACTACTTTTATAATTGCTTTTTGTTCATTCTCAGTTTATGTGTGTGCAGATGCATGGTGTCTTCCTCCCCACATGTGTCTTCTGTGCTACAATGTCTTGAACATATTTAGTTGTTTGATATTAGGCTCAGGAAGCTTGGCCATGCTTGAACTCCACGTCACATACTAAAATCTTCATGTGGCTCAAAGCTGTAAGATACTTTCTACGTGGTTCAGAGAGTCCCCAGAGCTTGAGATGTGATTCATGCATGGGAGGTGATTGTGTGTCCTTGGTGTTTCTGTTGCTCCAGCGAAAGACAAGACTGCAGAGTCAGCAGTGCTTACTGGTTGGTTTCCTGCCCTAGCTGAGGATTTGGCTTACACCACAGCCAAAGCCAGCTCCATTTTCTGATCAGTCACACGACGCAGCCTTGGCTTGGGAATGCCACTTGAATGCTGGTGGCCTCTAGTGGATCAAAAGCCACAGCCTGGCCACCCATGGTGTTGCCATGGTCTGTTTCAGCTACGTGTTCACCACATCTCTGAAAATCATAGTCACCATCTGCTGAATTCGGTATCCAAATTTGAGTATAAGAAAGATTGAGTTACTGTGAAACACTGTGCCATAACTAGTCTATGACTTAGTTTCACTATTTGAAAAATAAAGCCAAACATGCTCAATAAGGGCCTTGAGGCTTATCCGGTATATTTTGTCGCATCCTGTGACTTGGAGGTGAAGACTGTAGTTTATGTAGCTCAACTAACTGACTGGTTTGGGATTTTTGTATTTTCCAGGTACAACATCGATCCTGGCTTATACTGTCCATTTTTCTCTCTTGGAGCGTGCATGGAAGGTTTGAATTCTTTGTTCAGTCAGCTCCTAGGAATCTCACTTTATGCTGAACAGACACAGAGAGGAGAGATTTGGTCTGAAGATGTTCGAAAGTTGGTAAGTATTCTTGTTCAGCATCTGAAACGACAAAGGAAGTTAGACGAGATGGTATGTTCCTCTGAGCCATGAATCAGATTTTGTTTTTAAATTGCTTGGGTACCTATCAAAAGCACACACTAGTTGTCTAATTTTAGTTGGAAGTTAGACCTCAAGGGCTTTATACTCTCTCTAAGTGCCTTTTGTATGCTTGATATTTTACGGCCTTTATAATATGCCTCTCTGTGAAGGGTGCCTGAATCAGAAGCAGTTTCTCTGTTTGGAGATTATTGTTGTACCTTTCAATCCGTCCTTCTGAATGAGCCCTGCTAGTTTTTTTTAGTTTCAATCTGTAGATGACTGTAGATGACTAGAATGCTGTAGGTGCATATTCTAGCAGTCATGTGTCTTTGCCTCATTTTTTTATTCTGTACGTCATCTTTGCTTTGAGATTGTTTTTTACGTCTCTATTTTTCTGCCCTGTTTTTAGGGGAGGGTGGAAATAAAAACTTGAGCGATAATTTACTCATCAGGTTCCCAGGTTCTTCTGTTGTCTTCCCTCCATGTATTCACTGCCAGATCTTCTTCACTGCTCTTCTGCCTCCAGCAAGAGCTGCTGTTCTTTATATCCTGTGGGTCAATTTATAATTACTCCCTACTCTTTCTATTTTTATTTCCATGGTAAATCAGCTTTTGTTACTGTCTCAGAAGTCACTTAGGGGCTACAGACAGTGTTACTTTTAATAATCTGTGACTAATTAGTTTTGAGTGAAATGCAGAAATGGCTGTAGTTTGAGGGACAAGTTGTGAATCTTGTATATATTTTTTTTCCAACTAAAATTACCCACAGATTTTACATTAATTATTCCCGGTTTATTTGTCATTTATTCATTATAAATCTTTGGATTAGAATACTATGTCTTCAATTTACATGTCTTATCAGTGCTTTCACTGTGGAAATGATACTTTTTTTTCTTCAGGCTGTTGTTCATGAAACTGAAGGTTTGCTAGGATACATCTATTGTGACTTCTTTCAGCGACCTGATAAACCACATCAGGTAACATTTATGATCTGATTCCAGTGTGGGTTTTATTTGAGTAGTGATTGTAGCGTTAGGGCCATTTGCATTCAATATAAGTTTTACTGTAAATGTAAATGTTTAAACAGGGGAAGTCTGTAACTTTGAATGTGGTTTTAGGTAAAATATTTTTGTGAGTAACCTTTCATTTAAAAAATATCACCTGATAGGCTGAACTCAGACTCTTTGTTCTACAGAATGACAGGCACTATGAAATGTCCTAGAACTCTGTTTAGAGAAGTGGTAGATTTTTAAACACTATTTTCTGGCCTACTATTTAAAAGTAAAAACAATCTGAAGTTTTAATACTCTGTAAAGGTGAAAGCTCATAATGACAATTAATTTTTATTCAAAATTCTAATTAAAACTGTGGATGGTTCCAACTGTTGCAGATCACTCACTCATGCTGCCTAGTGCCAATATATTAATTATAGGATGCAGTACAATAGACACTTCACTCTGTAGAAGCATCTGCAAATTACCACCTTTAGTGAGGTGGTAAGTGGTAAGACAAATCTACATTAGTTTAACATATTACTCTGTTTTGCTATTATTTCACAATATACTAGGAATGCTGTGCAGTATATTTTATGAAGAAGTTACTGCTGAAGAATGAGGAGAGAACTTAATCTATACATTACGGATTTGGCACATCGGTAAATTTCTTTGAGCTAGTGATATTTTTTAGAAAAATTGAGAGGTTTTGATAATTCTAAAACAACAAAAAATTATTTTCTAAAAGCAACACAGTCTTTTCTTTATGGAATAAGGTAGTTTCCTTATGAATATGAAGCAAATAATAAAGATGGAGAAACAGCGTGCTGCTATTGAACAACACTGTTACGATCATTGAATTCAACTTGTGTAACTGAGTATATGTTTAGGTTTGATTTAATAGTTTAAGTTTAATTTAATAATTTCATCATTGTTTTAATATAATTTATATAATGACATTGCCTGTCCATATGTTTGCTTTTATCTTGAAAAGGATTGTCACTTTACAGTTCGTGGAGGCAGGCTAAGGGAAAATGGAGAGTACCAGCTGCCTGTAGTTGTTCTTATGCTTAGCCTGCCCCATTCAACAAGGGGCGCACCAACGCTACTAAGTCCTGGCATGATGGAGAATCTCTTCCATGAAATGGGACATGCTATGCATTCTATGCTGGGAAGAACTCGGTACCAACATGTCACTGGTAAGAAAGTTAGAATAGTTATTGTTTTGTTTTAGTTAAATGTTTAATTTCTAAAAAAAGGGAGTAGATTAAAAAGAAAAGAAAGAAAAGAAAAAAAGAAAACAGAAAAAAAAGATGATGAACCAGAAGTGCTTGAGTCATGTTGATGCTTCTACATCTTTGATGACTTGAAAATACAATATCAGATCCCCAAATATTATCTAAAACCCAACCAAACAACACTTGAATATTCTTCTTCTCCTAAGAAGAATTAGGCACTTGTATCTCTTCCTTCTGTATTGCTAATCTTTGTTATAGTGATGGTATGCACTCTTGCAAGTTTGCCTTATGTGGAGTTTATAATAATGGAATAGTTGAAGGATTGAAAATAAATTGAGCTAAACTTTTACCTGGTGTAAAACCACAATGAATCCTGGGTTGGAAATGGTTTAGGAAATTGAATTAAGGAAAATTAGTGTATTAGTTCTTGCAAAGAGCAATATGGAAAGTCGATAAAGCCAGGCCTTTTTCTAGTTGATTCTGATCAAAGCGAAGTTGATAAATTAAAAAAAAAAGTATTGTATTTGCAAGCATGATTAACTGGTAGGCCTTTTTATCATATGTAAATGAACATGAATGAATGTGCAATCACAGCTTAGTGGACGCACAGAGAAGGAATATTGCCTTTTTTCATTTAGTCCCTCTTCTCAAGCAGTGGCAATGAGTGTATTGGCTGACAGCTCGCAGGCTGCTGTGGCCTGCAGTTGTGGCAAATGGGTCAAAGACATGTCCTGGCTAAAGCTGCTTGGTACGCTACTTTTCTTATCTGCGGACAGCTTGATATATCCTCTTCTATAATAGTGTGCTGGAAATCCCATTTGCAGTAGACATTTACTTATTTAAAAAAAAAAACCACAACCAAACAAATGAAATTGTAGCTCCCATGTCTGAAGGATTTTTTTTATGTTTTACCATTTTTGTGTTATGCTAATGATATAAAGGGGACTCTGTGGTAGAGTTACGTGTTATCGACAGATACTTTGCAACCAGTGACAAAATATTCTTTCTTAAGTCTTCCACTTAAATTTAAATACACTGAGCTGTTTGTAAGTATGTCACTACTGCACATTGTTAAAACAAATGAGCACTGTATATGCTCTTTCAGGGTAATCTCTGTATACTCCTTGGGACGGCTCTTCTTGACCTCCAGGGGTACTTATATGCCCAAAGTAACTGCTTTGGTGGGGTTCTCCTGTTGTGGTGGTGAATTGTGTTCGTCTACATGTCGGAAAGTCTTGAAGGGGCACGAAATAGCTAATTTTGAGGCTCAAACTTTCCATGAGCCCCTGTGTATGGTTTCAGCATTGCCTTAGCTCCAGGCAGTCCTGCGTCCCAGGGGATTTCACTCCAGATCTAGTGTTGCAAAAACAGCGTTGGAGGTCAGTCGTGTTGTTTCTGCAGAGAACCTTTTTTCTAGGGTTTGGAATGTGTGACAATCATGGCTCGTCCCAGGGATGTCTGTTAGGGGCCATCTGCTCTCACGAGACACTAGGGTGGTAAAGTGCAGAAACAGGATGACTACAGGCTATTGTGAGAACAAAAAATTTGATTTTCTAGTTGAGATGCACGGAGTTTTTGACATTTTTCCTACTCTTCCCTGCCCCCCTTTTCTGATTAACATTCCCAAATATTCAGGAACCCATTCTGCTGCTAATGGGCCCCAAACTTGGATAATACTGTATGTTTTTGACTAAAGATGTGCTTCATTTTAAGTTAATCTTCATTTTACTGTATTACTATTGATTGTTTAATGCATATGTATGTGTATAAGATTTTTTTAAAACCTAGGTTGTATTCCATTTTAGTTTATCATGCAGTAGAGAATACCTAGATTTGTTTTAAAGGAGGACTAACTTATTCCAGACAACTGCCCAACCTTTTACCTTCCTGACTTTTAGATTATGTAATTTTTCAGAAGTCCCTTTAATGGATATTAAAAGAATTCTATCACTTTATTAAGGAGCACTGAGAAAGCATAAATGGCTAGGGGAACATCAGTGTAGTTCTGCAGGCATTTGTCTAGGGACCTGCCTTGTTTTAGGCTTTTTAAAAACGATTTTCAAACAACAACAACAAAAAGACTCTACTAATGAAATGTGATGGTACAAAAGAAGGATTTGGGGTATTGCATAAGAACTGAATGACTGGATACTGCAGTGTTAGAAGTAAAATGCAATTCAGAACTACACAGTGCAGATCATGCATTTAAAGAGTACAAAGAGAATTTATGCTATCAAATGGATATTTCAACAGTGGTAGAAGAACAGAAGAACAGAAGTTTTATGTGTTAATGCATTAGCAAATAGCTAATGTGTCTGTGGAAGGGGCGAATGTGATCTGAAATTACATCAGAGGTGTATCTAACAGCAATAAGTATTAGAATGATTAAGAAAGGTACTGGTGAAACCTCATGCAATGCTTGGGCATGGTTTTGTGTCTGGTCTGAAGGTGAATTCAAACTGAAACAGGTGCAGAGAAGAGCTAAAATGGGTAGTCTTTTAGACTTTATCTTGCCTTTGGATAACGATGGCTGAGAGAACATAGTTTCTCTCAGTTTAGGAGGTAAAAAACAGTGTGAGAAATGCTGTTTATACTAAAGAGCAGTATTGGTCTGAAAACATTAGTATAAACAGATGAATTCAGATTAAAAATTAGAGAAAGATTTGTAAAGATTAAAGGACTGATTTTAAAAAATAGTCTTCAAGAAAGAATAGTAGAAGCAAAAACCGTGCTTACATTTAAGACTAGTTTTGAATGTTGACATTGTCTTTAGCAGACAGGGATAGAGGTGATGACCCAGTGGGTCCGTTATTAAAGCAACAACTTTGTACATCTCTAACTTGAATATAGAAATTAGAAATGCAGCTTTGATTTGGTGATGTGTTATACTTCTTAGTAACTTCCATTGTGTAAGGTGCTGATAAAGATTAGAGTAAATAAGGTTTTTGGGAAAGTGCTTTTTGAAAGTACTACCTGCTAAGATATTACCTCATTGCACTTACTTAGAACATTTCTTCAATCTGCAAGAGTGTTCCTTGGATGAATGATTTGGTATTATAAAGCGAGGTTAATATAAAGCATAAGTAAGCTCAGCAAACAGATGGAAGCTAAAAATTGTAACTGTGAATGGGATTAAGGCAGAGTTTTATTTACATTGTAGTTTGATTTAGGTTTAGGACACTTAAATAGATTTGGTGTTTCATGTAGGGCCAGTTTGGCTGCAGTCTGGTTTAGTTTAAAAAGGGTGTGATCCAGAGCTTTATAAGGTGCCTCACCCAGCTGTTCAAATATTTTGTTTTACTTTGTGATTTATAGTAAAATGTGTAGGATTATAATGAAGCTTTTCTGGCAATATGTACAATAATGCTATGGAAATAAAATATTGACTTAATAAATGAAAGAACATTAAAGTTCACCAAAAGTCCAAACTGAAAGTTGCAAAACCTTTTGGGAAGAGTTAACTATTTGTGTTAATGAAAATGGCAAATGCTAATGTGTACAATTATTCTACCTCTAGGAACCAGATGTCCTACTGATTTTGCTGAAGTTCCCTCAATTCTGATGGAGTACTTTGCAAATGACTATCGAGTGGTTAACCAGTTTGCAAGGCATTATAAAACGGGACAGGTAGGGAAAATTAGTATGTAAAATATTGAAAATAGGAATAAGTGTATTCAGGAAAAGAATCACATTTTCATGTGTTATTTGTTAATAATGTTTAAAGTAGAAATAAACAAGGGATAGAAATTATTTTAATATTATAATCTTAATTATTCAGAAAAAATGTTAATATTCTCATTGCAGAAAAGATAAATGTAATCTGTAAAAGAATACCCGATCTTTCCATCCAAGGTTCCAATTACATATTTAAAACTTTCAACCTTTTCTTCCTACAAAGATTGTGTAGTTTCTATACTACAAACTTAGTGTAGTAGGTGAACAACTTCTGTGTGAATCAAGTTATGTGGAATGTTTAAATTTAATTACAGATGGGTTTTGGCAAAAATAGTCATTCATCATCGAACTGTCTAAAGTCTGTCTTAAAATAAAGCTCAGGTACCAAATCATGGAAATAAATGAAAATTATCTGCAGTGTTTAAAAACTCCCATTTTTAGCACAGTGTAGGGTAGTGATTGAAATATTTTGTGATGAGAAGTGTACTGCTTTATTTAGAGTTAGTTTAAGATTAGGATTAGTTAGATTCTGGCAGTCATAAATCTCTGCATTAAAACTCTGATCCTTTTTTATATAAAGTTATTCTATGCTGGTCTAATGCAAGGATCTACTTTCTATGGGAAATTTAGAAAACAGTGCTCTTTGGAACAAGGTGACTTTCAATGGTTGCTTTAATGCATGGCAGCATAACATGGTTTGTATTTGTACAGCCATTTCAAAAATACAAACCAGTAAACAATAACCAAAGATCTTTTTCCAGTGCTTTTGATTGAGGCAAGTCTCAGTGTACTCGGATGTAATGGTTGAAGAATAGACTATCCATCAATGCAAAACCAAGAAAGCCTCTTAGATTGTGTAATGTTACACTTTATTGAAGCTTTTTATCCAATACTAAGCATTCTGTATATTTCAGTATTACGAAGGTGGAATTATGTTTGCCTCCACTGTAACAGTTAGAAAAATAGGTTGCCTAACTTCTAGTTTAGTAGATACTATCTGAGAAATTTGCTCTGTAAATCTGTTTGGTGTTTTGGTGGTTTTTTGTGGTTTTTTTTTTTTTTTTTCAATTCTGCAGAGCACTAAGAAAGTCTCCTTGAAACCTGGGAGTTAAAAGTACTCAGTTGACAAATGTTCATGATTTGTACGTTTGAATCCAAATACCGAAATACTGCTTTCTAGTGTTCTCTATGAAGTTCATGTAGTGTTTAAACATTGTGGAGTTAATCTGATTGCATATGAGTTCAGAGAATGAGCTTGACTAAAACATCTGAAAGAGATTTGTGGAACATTATTTATGGCTTTGTATTTTCAAAATGGCTTAACAAATCTAAACCATGCTTAGTTGCAGTGCAAAAGCTAAGAACCAGGCGCTGCGTCCCATTTGGCATTTCCAAAAACTTATTCTGTTTATTGGTAGTGAAATCTTGCCCTTTCAGAGAGCAATTGAGAGAGGCTTAATGTAGAAGCTCAGTCTGGAAGGGGACAAGAATGGATTTTGCTGGAAGATGAGAAAAAGAGCCTGAAACTGTTGTGTGGCTCTTGAGGGTTTTAGACTGCTTCCTTTTAATTGCTTTTTTGAAAATTTAGAATGTGTTTTTAAACCAATATCCAACATATATAAATCTGCTTTTGCTTATTTTGGTTCATCTAAGCAAGTTTTAAGAATCTGATGTCAGATTTCTCTATCTGTCATTTAAATACAAATAGATTGAAATAATCTTTTCTGTTCTTGAAATTCAGTGATTGTTTCAGGAATTACTTTTATCTGTTGTGTATATGTTACAAAATACTTTGAATGGAAAATCCCAGCTCTCTTACATTTACAACTTCACAAAAATCCTTTTGGGGCTTACATTTTCTGTCTTTGTTCCCTGACTAATTTTTTGATGTGGAAATGGAAATTTGAATCAACATTTTCTTCTCCAGTTTTTTAGTTATTTGAAAGAAAAATGAGTCCACTTTACCCCCTTTTCAAGGGGAGGTAAGGAAAGCAGATGAAACAGTTAAGATGTGAAAATTGTAAAACCATTTCATCCAGATGTTGTTCCATAGGAGAACTTCCATTAAGTTTCTTTTTATGAATAAAGGTACTGAGCTTTTCTGTACAAGAAGAATCTTTCCTGCAACAACTACACTAACATAGCTCTGCTAGGTGTTGAGAGAAGGGGGGTTTTCTGCTGACTTAGTTTGTTGAGGATGCAGTGCAGATAATTCTAAAAAGCATTTTTGCATTGCTGCATCTATGCTATAGTTTTTGCATGTAAGTATTAGGTGGTGTCTTTTAATACTCATCCTGAACATAACTACGTCAGAAAAACTTGGTAGTGTAGTCTCAGCTTCTGATTGCCTTTGCCATAAAAGCCAATTGTAGAAGGATTGGTCCTGAGCTGCAGTCCTCACTGAGGATCAGTGCTTATGCTTATGGGAAGAGGAGGGGAAGGAGGTGTTGTTTTGATTATTAAAACATACGAACTGTTGAAAACTGTTTTTTAGTAGCATTGCAGAAAAAGGATTTCGTGGGCAGGCTTTCAAAGATGAGAATGCATTATGCATGTAGATGTGGATCATGAAGATCTGGTCCAAAATATCTTGAAGTTTACAGAAAGCCTGTCTCTGCTTTCTGTGCATTTTGGATGGTTCTGCTGTTGAGTACTGAGGAGCAAAAAAGCTTGCAAGCTCTTCTGGCAAAAGAAGCAAGTCTTGTGAATTTAGTTCAAAAAGCTGGCCAGCACAAAAATATTTGTTCTAAGAAAGTAGCAAGCCTCGTTTTCCTTTCATCTTAAAGATAACTCAAAACAGAAAATCCTTGAGGAAAAATAAAGGAATAGAGAGGACTGTGTTAATTAGTTACTCAAGTTGAATTACTCAGGTAAGCTCATGAATTCAAGCTGTACCAAAATGAGGTCGTAACAGTGCTTAAGCAGACAATCTGGTGCATACGTACCATCTGTATCACTGTGTGTGTTTGTTTAATTTCATATGTTAAGTGCACAGATATGTGGTAGGTCTGTCGAGCTAAATCATTTTAAGCTTGTGTGTCTTTTGGAGGTTCTCTTGAACAAAAGCCCGTATTTCAGCTGTTCAAATTTGAACTGACTTCATTTTTCACAGAGATGGAATTACAAAGGCAGTATTGTATTAGCATGATTACAAGAATAAGCCCACAGATAGTAAACAGTCGTAATGTGTTGCTGTTACTACACAACAGTAAGGAGTTAAGTGTGCTTTGGGACACAGGGTATTCTATTCTTTTAGCCACCATGGCAAACATGCTGAAAAATTCATGCCAAGATCTTAAAGTTACTTAATATAGAAGGATGGAAAAGTGGAACCCGAAGTAAAGCACGTAGTGTTTAAATTTAAAAAATGGAATGGTTATTCAATTAAAATAGTTTTAGCCAAAGCTCTGTGAAGTCTTTCTTTTAGAATGAGGATGACAGTTTGATTCTGGTTTTACCGGAGAGCTCATCTTTCAGGATAAGTAAAATAATCCTGCTGATGCTTTTTTTTTTTTTTTTTTTTAGTTCACTCAACTGCTTAGTAAGGGACTGTATGTAATGGAGCAAGGAGAAATAGTTTCTATTGCCTGAAACAGTACATCTTCCTCAGTACATTCAAGACCTCAGCATATCTGTATGCGTGACATTCACAGAAACAAACTTTGGAGAGGAGTGGTGATCTTTTAAAAACCCTCTGGAGTCTAATTTTAGTTCCCTGAAATCTTAAATTTTACAATCACAAAGGTGCTTTGGGAAAAATAAGTGATCTCTTTTTTATCATTCTTTCAATTTAATCTAATTTTGGCAATGTTTTTCTGGTGCCAAATTGGCATGGCTTGTGAATTATGATCACAAAACAATTTTTGAGCCGGATCAGTAGCACTGATAGATTTAAACGAAAGAACATTTATGTTTTTCTCCTGTGCCTTTTTGTCAATAGGTATTGTCATAGAGTGATTTGTAATTTCCTGTTGATTTTAATCTGCTCGAACAGTAAAGCTTGATTTTCAGAGCAGAGTAGATCTACATTGTTTGTTTGATATTCATACGGCTGCAAAAAAGATAAGATTTTCTTGGAGGCTCTCGGTATCACCTACATTTTACTTGGTCTCTAGAAGGTGGTGCTAAGCCATCTCCTGTGCAAAGGGATTTTAGTACATTATTAATGATCATTCTGTGTCTCCCATCAGGAGTTCGATTTAGAATAGGGTAGATGCTTGTAGCAGAACATAAGGAAGAAACGGGTGAATGCAGAGGCTGCCTTTTCAGTACTCTTCTCCAGCTTCAGGTCAGCTATTTGCAGTACAATCAAAAGAAGGCAAGACTGTCTTGGGTGGAGAGTCTGTAAGAAATGCTTAGCTCTGAACTGAGAATTAGACCTGCTTCAGTTGTTTCTTGAGCAGGGCTGGATGTGACCAACTCTCCCAGGGAGTGTACAAAGTCTGTCCACATCGCCAAACTTTGCTGCTCTGTGCCCCAGTGAACTGCAAACTTGGATTTCCCAATTCAGTTGAGGATCTGTGGGACTGTGGTTTACCAAAATGCCAATTAGAAAAGTCTTAGTGCCTTTTGTTCTATTTATTTTGTGTACCAACTGAAAGTCTGTGCACTTAACTTCCTCTTACCATCATTTAATATAGCTGAAATATAAAATTGAAAATCCATTATGTTGAAAGAGTTGGTTTGACCTTACTGGTAGGAGTGCTCTTGGCTTTAACACTCTTAAATTATAACTGTGTAAAATATACATATTTGCTGTTGCCAAGCTTTTGAATGTTCAGCTTTTTTAACACTGACAAATAACAATTTAAGAATTCCCATCCAGTTTTCTCACACCTTACTGTATCCAAAATACAGGTGCCGCTAGAATAAATCAGTTTTGTTTAATTCCATACTGCACTACTTCACTAGGAGATGAAAGCCTCCAAAAAGCTGCCAAAACTCGCTGGCAGGTTTGGTGCTTAATAACAAAACCTGTTCAAAATTCTATAGGTTTCCTTACACAAGGGTTTGTTGCATGACAACTGAAACCGTGTTATTGCAAATCTGCATGTGCTTTAGTTCCAGGATGAAAAGTCAGTGAAGTGCATGCCTCAGTCTGTGTAAGAGGATGAGACAAGAGATGTTCATAGAACCAGGAGAAAAATTGTCCAACCAAAATACTTTTTACCATTTGTAATTTTTTTCTGCTTTGCTTCTTGCTTTAATAACTTGTCTACATAATTAAGTAGTATTTTTAACAATACTAAATCCAGTATTGAACCTCAAGGTAGTCAGCCATCTTTATTACTATGGATAACTGCCCATTTACTCTTGCTCTAGTAGTCCAAAATCATCATGTAATTTGAAACAGAATTTTTGTATTTGGGAAGGGTGAATAGTGGCCTAACAAGGATGTACTGTAGGACAGACTTCATATTCATTGGTTCATTTTTCTGTGTTGAAATTTAACAGCTGTGCACATTTATGACAGGGAAAATAATGGGTGTTGTTCTATCCCATTCTTGACCCAGCTAACATTTGTCTTGGAGAAGAAGTTACAAGCCTTGGCAAGCTATTGCATAAAACAGCTGTGCAACTTGAGAGTTTTTCTTATCTGCTTTAACTTCCAGATTCCACGGAGTTAATTGATAACATTTTTCTCGCTTATGTGTAACTTCTCTGGAGTTGCGTTTTTATTCTGTGAACATTAACATTGTTTGAATTGAAGTCATATCATTTGCACAGAATCTAAACATACGGCTCTGCCATCAGGATACGTAGACTCTCATGTATTATTTCTTAAACACTTCAACACACTGTAAAAGTGTAAGTATGCTTCTAGAGTTCAGTGTAATACCAAACATCTGTATTACATTGTACAACTTGTAGTAACTTAATATTTTAGCAAGAACCCAGTTATTTTACCCATATTTAATATGTTTGGTTAATAAAACTGCTAGCAAAAAAAAAGAATATGCTTACTAGGAAAAACATCTATTGAAAAGCTTCAGGAAGCAGCGGAAGAAGTGTAAGGTCAAGCATTCATATACAGATATTCTTAAAAATCTTTAAGCATTCAAAAGTCTTTCAATGTATTTGTAGACGTTTGGATAGAAAGTCAAAAAGAGTTTGCTTAATGACTTGAAAAATGTCTCTGACTTTCAGCCTGTGGTGGCATGGATAATTTTATTGCCATAGATGTGGAATGAATTCAACTTTGTTAAAAATTTCAAAGGGTAGCTATTTACTGTTCAATATGACCAAACACTTTTATGTGGGTTAGGGTAGAAGGCCTGATGCTGTCCCAGTTGAAGTTATGAAAACCCTGCCGGCACAATGGGAGTTATGTGGGCCTCCGTGTAAATCTAAGTGAACTATGCTCAAAGACCAACAGGAGAATCTATTATAGTATCTGCTTTTGAAGATTAGTCAGGATGACCTGGGAGGACTTTAACTATCCCATCTGTTCTTTATCTCTAAAGATAGTCATAATATTTTTAATAAGCATTTAAGGGAATGTAGGATCAATTTATAGAAAAACAAACACTGAGATGCAGGGATTTCTTGACTGCTGTGTAAATTACTGCCGATATCTTAATTGCCCATTTAAGGCTTTGTTTAGCAAATGATATTTCCTTCCTCAATGCAAAGCACTTCAAATATGTTTTATTACCACCAGGAGTTTTTTTTGGGTTTTTTTTTGTTTGTTTTTGGTTTTTTTTGTTGTTTTTTTTTTGTTTGGTTGGAGTGTTTTTTTGTTTGGTTGGTTTTTTTTTCATCTTCAGCCTTTTCTAGTAGTAAGCATACCATTTACAAATATACAACAATTCTAAACATGTTCTGACTTTTTTATTTTATTCAAGCCACTACCAAAAAACATGGTGTCGAGATTATGTGAGTCCAAAAAGGTGTGTGCTGCAGCTGATATGCAACTGCAGGTATGTTCTTTGCATTCTAGTCTCTACTGTCTATCCAGAACTTTCAGAACATATTTTAATTCTTAGAATTTTACCAAATTTTTATTTTACTGTAGACACATTATCTAACTATGCAAATTAGGAAAATTAATTCATTTTGATAATTAATTTTCATGTTTGTTTTTGTGAACGTCTTCTGTGCTGTCTGCTTAAAGTTAAATGTCTGAATCTGTAGGACCACAACTTTTGAAAATGGTTGGATTATCAGAATTCCCAAATGTGGTTTAAGATTGAGTTCTTAAATTAACAGAATCATTTAAGAAGAACTTGCAGTAGAGGAAGTATTGTGTACCTTTGGATCATTAAAGTGTAGCAGGACTGAGAGATACAGGCCACCTTAGTAAAATCAAACCAGCTTGTTTATTTACTAGAATGTGATTTGAGCTCCTTGTCTTCTGCAGCTCCAGTATGAAAGTGGCAACTTGTGACCGCCATCAAAATTGCTGGCTGAGCTATAAGGCTGTAAGACTTCTCTCTCACAGCGTTAGGAGTAGTAATCAAATTCATAGACCTTTATTTTCTGTGGGTGGATATGATTGATCAGTCATTCCCATAAACAAACTAACAGTGTTGCTTTTCTTCAAAGGAAGTAAAGGAAATTAGGGTTCTATCTAAAATGGGTATTTAGGTTTTTTCAGTCCTGCAACAGCAGTTCTCAGATGTGAACAGTAGCATTAGCATCCAACCAAGTTGTTTTACCGTGAGAGTTTGGCTGCATTTAGTATGCTACAAGCTTCTGCTGTGTGATTTTTGTGATTTTGTTTTCCTCTTTGTTTTGCCTTAAGCCAGAAGCATATAATTTTTCATTTTACAGTTGACCTAGTGTTTAGATGAGATAACTCTGCTAGTACCTTAATAAAGAGTAGTCATTGTTTTTGAGATGTGGAAAGAAACAAATTTAAAGATCAGATCTTCGTAATTCTTCACTTTGAAAAGTGCCCAAATGATTGCGACCCTGGCTACAAACATGAGTTGCGCTGGTTAACTGAAGTTGATTTAAAAGAAAAACTTAGTTAAATATTTACAGTTTTCTCTGTGCAATTATTTATAGTGATTTAAAACTAATCAGAATACTGGAGTGTGGACCTGTAAATGTATACATGACAGTTACACTAATCAAACCCAGACTTAATACTGTTTTCACTGTATACGTATATTTTTCATTGGTTAAACTTAACAGATTTTTTGAATTATGCTTTCAGTGCAGCGCTGGCTGTCAGTCGCCAGTGTTGGCTGTGCAGGTGTGAACAAGGAAGGTGCTACCCGTGGCTATACCTCTGTGACATGAAAATAATTGCAGGTCTGATTTTGAAATACACACTCCTGGCTCTGAAAGGTTCTCATATAGAGATAGCTGAGAATCCAGAAAGAATGTGGGCAAGAATATAGGAGGTTTTTTTGGAAAAAAACAATTCTGGATTGAAATAAAATTTATACTAAGAATGCTTAGTGGTGGACCTCTGTTCATGAAGTCCACCAACACAGAATAATTTGCCAATGTACAGAGTAGTAACCACCAAAGCAATGATAAAGTGCTTTCACATGCACCCGTTCTTTTCTGGTGTGTCCATAACAGCTATATATAGATCTGACAGATTTCCTTTCAACTTTTAATATGTATTTGCTATAATCTTGTCAAGGTTTGAGACCAAATTGACAGTGTGGGGGCTAAATGAACTTGGATACCAGGCAAGTGACATGGCCTCCCTGTCCTGTGGCGGGGAAGATGGCATGCTCCAGAAGTGAGTCAAGGAGTGGTCATTGCATTGGTCCCATGGGGTGGGCTGTGCAATCCCCCCTGCGGCTCTTGGCCCTCAGCTGCTCCTGGGGTCTCTGTAGGGTCTGTCCCGGGGTGACTCCAGACCCCATAGCTTTAGAACTGGGGGGAGAACACCCACTTCTGGTGGGCTCAAATTCCTGTGGCACCTAATGATTGACTGGTGCTGGCAATGATGCAGTGATTAAGCAGGCTGCTTGCCCTCAAATTACTCTTGTGTAACTAATGTTCAACCAGGCTCAACCCACATGATGCCACACTGAATGATATTATTCATTTCCTACTTTCAGCACCATGTTTTTGGAGATTCCAAATGTAATAACCACAGAAGTATGCACTCATTTCAAAGAGACAGACTGGCAGAGCCGTTCTGTTTATTAATTCAGAAAAAATGTCCCAGAGAAGTTGACTGGCAAATAAAAAGTTCATACATTCCTTTGCAGAAGTGTGTATTGTTACTCATGCAGATTTAAAAGTATAATAAGTCATTGAAGAACAACATTTATTTCAATCTGCGGATGCCAAAGTATGTATGTACTACTAATATATATACCTGAAAAAACTGTGAATGATGACTCTAATACCTTTGCTTCAGACTTTGCAAAGAGTATATTCTATACTGACGACTAAATGCTATGTAAACCATATTTGACCTTTAAAAGAAAGAAAAGTGCTTACAAATTTTCCAGCAGTGGGGAAAACGCCTAAAGGTTCTTTTGTGGTCTGTTCAGAAAATAAGTCTATTGGCATGTGAAAATAAGAAACGTTGCTGGTTTTTCATCATAACTATAATACCCCTCTGCATTTTCTTCCAGCTCATTTAATCAGTTATTCAAGAGTAAAGATAGGAGAATCCATGCATCTTCTCTTAAGGTTTTTGCCATGCAGATTGAGTCCCAGAGTCTTTCAGTCAGTAGTAACTTCGCTGGAAAATGCATAACTGTTCACATATTAATGATATTAAGCAGACAAGGAGCTAGAAAGAACTGGAATCAAGTGAAACTGATAAATACCAATGTCAGTGCAAAACAGAGAGACAGTGATAGATAACTATTTGATGGCCTTTTTATATTTTTAGATCTTCCGGGAAATGTGTTCTAGTGAAATTAGAAATCATCTTGTAGCTACTGCTTAATATGATGAAGTGCTAGCATGCTCCTCAGCAGTATCACCTAAAATCCTGTGGTCCTGGGATGTGTCTCCCTTTCCCATTTCAAAGTGTGTAAACACACAGAACTGTGGTTTGTAGATAGGAATGCTTGTGGCTATAAAGTTCATCCAAGTTTATTTTTAGGGATGGATATTTTTTTTAACTATGTTGTCCAGGTGGCCTGGCTCATCACTTTCTTCCCACGCTTCACATGTGCCAGGATCGGGGGAAAGCTTATAGCTGGCTTCAGTGACTCATTTCCCTATCACCATGTTGTTCTTCAGGCAGTCCATCTCACTGGCCTTCAACTGACGTTTCCCCACTGCCTAGCTGTAAGTTGAGCTTTTGCTCCAGCTCCCTGACCACAAACTACTTGACTCCAAATTTTACTTTAGAGAAGGTCCACTGCAGTACAGTCTGCTCGATCTTGTGAGGAACACTGAAGAGCAACTGCAAACAGGTCCTAACAAAGCTGGGAGATAGAAGAAGAGAATCAAGGCTGGGCTGAAGCAGGATGCTGAAGTCTATTGTCAGATGCTGAAGCTCCTCATGTTTGGTTTGAGTTTTTTGGAGAGGAGAGGAAAGTCAGTGCGAAATGACTCCTGCAGAGTCACAAAGGCCTAGGGTGACAAGAGAAAGTGAGTTTTCTAGAACTGTTACATCAGGCAATTTTCAGATCTATTCATGGTACTTACTGTTCGTCATATTCTCAGCCACCCTTGCTACCGTAAATGCTGTAGCTTTTGTTAAACTTCATAAAAAAATGAACAGGGATTCTAGAGACCAGCTCTGAAGATGAAAAGTACAAGCAAAGGCATTGCGAAGCCTCTTTCTCTTCTAAGATAAGAGTAAAAAATATTGTAATTTTATAATCTAGTATAGGTTTTTCTTTATTTTTTTCATGTTTTTCATGTTATCAATATAATGATGGAAAATTTAAAATACCCCCTGCACAGTTTGGTTTTAAAAAAATAAGGTACTCATTATTGTTTGCCATTTGGTGCAGTGTCTTCATGGAATTATCCTCTCAACAGATATTTGCTGTCTACTCTGGGTTTACATCGGTCTCACGACTGGAGTGCTGCAATGGA
>NW_009205195.1:0-1950 GCF_000690835.1 Fulmarus glacialis
CCCCCCTCCCCCGGAGCATAGGAAGCCAGGGTGTCAGCTGTGAGCGGCACACGAGAGGGACAGGAAAAAGTTGTGACATTTAAAAATAAAGGCTCCCGCCCCCAGTCCCCCTTTTCAGGTTTTCAAATTTACAGCCTTTCCTTGCCCGGGTTCATTTTGTTTTCTTTATTAAGATATTCCCTCCTTCCCTTCCCCCGCTCCGGCCCTGGTGAGGGTCACATCTCCTAATACACATTTAAAAGTCTATTAGATTTTTTTTTTTTTAAATTTGCATTTCCAGAGCTACCTTGAAAATTTTCCTAATGTACTGAATCTTTAAGGAGTCCTCTACATTTTGTCTGGGCTAACAGTGGGCAGATACAGTAGAAAAGCTAAGTTAATTTTCCTCCTAATAAGGGACTTCAAAGAGTTGTAGGTCACAATTTTACATCAAAGGCAGAAAAGAAGGCAAATTAAAATCTTAACAAAGGAGAGACGGGAGCAGCCCTCTGGGCCATTAGTAAATAAGTGGTGTGAAAAAAGGGACAATGACAGGCACTGGAATTAAACTCATTAACACCTTTTTGTCTTGGTGCGAAATCTCTAATTAGGAAATTTATGATCATTTTGCTTATTCCCTCTGTTCTGAATCACTACAAGGCTTAGAAGGAAGTACCTGGTACGTGCAACATTTGCAAAGGGAGCAGTGGCACGGGCTTGTAAGGAGCTATTGGGAAGGAGTCGAGATACGTTTTAATTACCGAATAAGGTTTTTTTATGATCAACGCATTTTAAATTTCGGTTTGCTTTTTTCCCCGCCCCCCGCTCCTTCTCTGAAACCAGCCCGTGAGTTGCAATTTAGCCTTTTAAGAGTGGTGAAAATACAGTTCAATCACGGCGCGTCTCTGGCCAGCGCCCGTGCGCCCGGCTTCGCTGCTGCCCTG
The DNA here is from genome assembly GCF_000690835.1 of Fulmarus glacialis. NCBI lineage: Eukaryota > Metazoa > Chordata > Aves > Procellariiformes > Procellariidae > Fulmarus > Fulmarus glacialis. Next base: position 924 of record NW_009205195.1, read on the forward strand.
CGGAGGGAGAGGCGGGAGCGGGGCGCGGGAAGTTCGTACAACCTGTGGGGCTGCGGCTGCGGGCAGGGGAGGGAGGGGGCACCTGGACCTGCCCTCGTTATCTGCTTTTTAAAATACTCGGTGCTTTTAAAAAAAAAAAAAAGTTTGAAGGGTCTTTTGAGGAGTTGAGACTGGAGGAGAGCCGTTTAACCACATTCCCCTCTTCCTAAATACTCTCTGGATTTATTGCCTTTAAAATATGATTTAGGTACAATATAACCACTGTGCCCACAGTATGGATTTTTATAGCTACATTTCTTTAAAAATGAAATTCATGTCAGATTATGCAGTTAAAGGAATCGACCTTGATAGCTTACTATAATAAAACTATATCAGCTTGTAATAAATGCGGATTATAGCAAAGCAAGCTCCAGAATTAAAATTCCCTGAATCAATATATGAAAATCTGTAGGAAACATCTCTAATCGTATTAAGTTCATCTTTATAGCATTTCCTATCTGCTAATCTAGTGCAAAAACAACTCTGGGTTGGAGGAATTTATTTTCTTCTATTCGACTTTGCTCCTGTAATAGCTTTTGATACTATAATGCAATGGAGATAACAATATTAAATTCAGTTATAAGTTTATTTCTTTTTTAATTCAAAAGGAAAGCAGGCAGCGAACACCACGTCCTGATTTGCTTTAAACTTTTCTGTCGGAAGCGCTCGGCTGGGGAGATGCGATGCCGGGGGGTCGGGGGAGAGTTTGGATGCAGACCACAACTTTTAAAAATACCTGCCTCGGAGAGAAGAGGGACGAATATGAAAAATCGGACAAATCAGTCGCCGTTTGACGCAGTCGTGCTCGCCACGCTGGTGCTACAGCCGGGCTGTGCCTCCCACGGGCGGGCACGGGGGCACACGCGTGTCCCACGTAACCGGACCCGTCTTTTTGTGGCTGCGGGTCTGGCTCGGAGCGTCAAAGCTGGCAGGATTATTCTGTGATTTTTAATCAACAGCACAATCGATATGAGTTCGTCCCCCGCGG
>NW_009205196.1:0-10098 GCF_000690835.1 Fulmarus glacialis
TATTACTGCTAGTCCCCACTGTTTGTCCTCCCCATTTGCTCCTCCATCAATTTTTTGCTTTTTGCTTTACTAGGGGTGGTTCGCCAAACTGATCTAATGACTTGCTGCCATAGCAGGGGACAAGCCTGTGTCCTCTCTCCCCTACAGCAAAAAGCTAATACTTTTCTGTCCATTTACCTCACTGAAGCAGCTCAGGCGCAGGTGAAGAGGAAGATCAGAGAAGTGTCCCTGTCTGTACAGGGAGGGCCATAAACTCCTGACCTGGAGTGGGTGCAAGGAATTAGCCCTTTCAGCTCCTGCTAATAAGCTTAGCTTCGCTGTCAAACCACACACCGAAGTTCAGCTCCCTCACACTGTTCCACACAAAACCTGCGATCTCATCCCCAACGATTTCATCTTCAGAAATCTGTCGGTTGTTTGGGTTTTTTTGTTTGGTTGGTTTGATTTTTTTGTGGTTTTTTGGGGGTTTTTTGGGTTTTTTTACAGTGCCTTACACTAGAGAATCTTAATTTCAGTGGAAATCTGGACATAGCTACGGGCTAATTAACAACTAAGTAATACATGACAGCAAGTGAAGTTAGGCCTTAAAAGCATTTTACTTTCCTGAAGTATAAGGGGGGGGAACCACTAACTCTTTTACTTTGGTTATTTTGATAAAACAATTTACAACCAAAGACAAAAACACACACAAAAAGGAAGGTGAATTGACACAGAATATTAGGGACTAATACTCAAAATCCAAGGAGCTGCAAGGCTTACAAAAAGGGTCCCCTACTTGCTCAGCGTTAAACCCAGCCCCTGAGGACTGACTAAATACTACAGTTTCTTACAAGCAGCTTCCTTTGCTCTTGGACTGGAGCAGAAAAGCATTGTAGATAAACCCCTGGGAAGGCAAGGCAGGGCCAGGCGGCTGCAGTGAACGCCAGGTCAGACCATTAAATGCCATCACACTTTCAGAAAACACAGAAGTTGTTTTTGTAAGGATATTATCATCCACGGAGGAATATCCTTTGCAATATCCTATATACAACCAGTAAGAAGCTTTCTGAGGAGAGGCAGGAAGGCATTTTTGGGTAAGGGAAAAAAAAAAAAAAAAAAAAAGAAGTAGTAGGAAATCGAACAGATTAAAAATCTGCACTCAATAATTTTCAGCCACTTCTTCAAACAGCAGTCATCTCAACTTCTTGTTTGAATTACTACACAGGACGAGCACATTAAAAAAAAACAAAACAAAACAAAAAAATAGAATAAGGACTTAAGATTCAGAAGACTGAGCTAGAAACTGCTTCATCTCGCAGACTTCTTTCATCATGAAATTATATCAGTTCCCTAATCTCCAATACTATGTTGTTCCAAGATGCTACATGAAGCATATGAGTCTCTAAATCAATGACCAGATTACTTGGGAATACATATTATTTACATGTTACTTGGGAATACATATTATTTACATTTGTCACCAATTCAATCCTTCTCTAACAACTCTCTTTACAATAGCTTTGTGTAATTTTAAACAGAAAGAAAACTTTCCAAACAAAACCAGACCAGACAACTAAGGTAACTAATTATGGAATCAAAGACTAAAAACTAAGATTTTCTCCATCAACAAAACGGCCAAAGATGGGGATTTTTGTGGCGTTTAATTATGATGCATTAGCAAGGGGGCTAGAACAGAAAAGGCTTGCCCTGCAATCGAGATAAGATTCATACAACTTGAAATACATAGTATATGTCACAGAGCAAACAAATATAATAAGCAAACATTTTGGATGTAGTAAATTGCTTAAGCCACTACAGCAAAAGACAAGTAACTAATATGAAAAGCGTGTGATCTGCAAGGCCATCTACACGCACAGTGTACCTCACACCAGAACAGTTAGCCGTACCGTATGGCACTGCTGTACAGTGAGATATGAGGAGTCAGGTAAGGATTAAAGACATCTATAATTTAGGTTTCCAAACATAAGCAAGGTATCTAAGGACAATATAAGCAAGGAGTCAGAGGACATACAGTATGAAACACAGTAGTCCACCCATGGTTTACCAGCGCCATTTGACATGTCCTAAGATATCACATCTGGATACCTGCTTATTCCATCAGCTGCTGCTTCAACAAGCAGAAGTCCTCTCCCAGAAGACCCATGCCACATCTGACACTGCATGTGGCAGATGGTTCAGATAAACCCCGACATGAAAAGGCAATGAAATGGCAATAATGTGTGTGTTTAAATAAATGTGTTACACCACTAGTCAATACAGCCAGCGGACCCAGGGAATTATTCAAGGTGATCAAAGAGTAGGCTTCTAATTTAGGATTAGCTAAACCACGCAGCTGAGTGCCAGCTGAAGACTAGACAGGGTAATTTAGTGCCTCAGACTGCACTAGAAGCCGAAATACAGGCAACTGAAGCCTACCCGAATTCTATTGCCAAACCTGTCTTTGACAAATAAGTGATGATGGACCTTATTAAAACTAACAGACACAATTACAGAAGCAAATGAACTCCCTCGCAGAGAGGTTCCCCACCTAATATATTTGCCTAAGACAGGTCTTTTTATAAGGAATGATGGAAAATGCAGGGATTAGAGCACTGACTGTAATTGTGCACATTTGCATGTGCAAGAGCCTAAAACCAAGAGAAACTTAACAGGAAGCAGAGTATACTGACAGGCAGGACCCTTGCTTCCCTGGCAACAGCAAGGCTGTCAAGAAAAAGCTGAGAAAGTAGCAACTCAGGCCACAGTGTATCTTACTGCGTATAGCAAAACTGAACAACCCCAGCCTGTACAGACAGCTAATTTTCTCTTCTAACAGAGAAATTACAGTCAGGTCCTGTGTATACCAGACAGCCACTTGAATTCTCAAGTGGAGACTTCACAGGCAGACATGAAACAGAGATTCTAAGTGGAGAAACTTTATTAATATTAATCTTGAACCATGATGGAAAAAAGGATTGCTATTCTCACAAAACAACCTCACCGATATCACACGTCACTGAAGCAAAGGATGAAACAAAACAAAAAACCCAAACATCTGGAAATCCCTTACAGAAGACAGTCTGCAACCAGAGCAAACACTTTGTGGGGACAGCTGCTAGGCATCAGGGAAGTTCAGGAAGCCTAATTGCAAAACTCCCATTTGAAATGACAAGGGACATCAATCAGATTATCAACTCGAAGATTTCAATGCCAGAAGAAAACTAAAAGATAAGGAAAGTCAATCTGTTGCATCAGAAATTAAGCCAGGCAGGCATCTCAATGCTGTTCAACCTGTTTATAACCCAAAGCCCAAGGGGGAAAGATTAGGCTGTTTCATATAAATGTCTACTACTTTACAAAGATAAACTCATCAGAAAGTTTATTTGTCTCATTTTATTGTTGCTGTCCAGAAAACAGGGAAGATGATGAAAAAGCCATGGAAATTTCCAACAGCCAATATGAGCTAACCCAGTTCTCACGCTGCCACAAACTTTATGCCCAGAAAAGACCCCAAAACAGCCAGCCAGAATATTGCTTCAGACACAGCCATCAGGACACCCTGAATTACCACAGAGGAGAAAATATGAAACTCCTCCATGAAACAGCAAGGTGATCATCAGAGCCTTCTTTGTGGAAGGCCTTCCACATCCAAAATCCATCATGGTTTGAGGTATATCCAAAAAACCCAGCCTATACAGTCTTACAGATCAGAGGCAGGACATCACACAGACTCCCCAACACTAGAGGGCAACATCCTTCTTTGTATTTATCTACTGCAACTGGGAGCAACCACAAGGTTGGTCCTTTTCAAAGGACAAAAGCTGGCTGTCCAGTATTGCAACTCTTTAGATCTCTTCCTTACTGTAAACTACCTATGCCTTCTTGAAAACTGAAAACTTGTCTCTCCCAGACACTCTGTGATACACAATCATATCCGTAACGTTTTTGAAAAGACGACCTTACCTGGTCCCACAATCCTTGGAGAAGGGAGAGTAGGATGATCAAGAGAGACTCTAGGCAACACTGACACAAATTAAGCTGAATTTCCAGGGCTACCTCAAAATTTACCCACACAAAACATATCAGAAAGGTTCAAGGAGGCAACTAATCAATTTAGTGACTCCAGAAATTGTGAATGCAGAAGCTGAGATTAAAAAAAAGTGGAGCAAATTATTGGAATTTTTTTTTTTTTTTAAACTTTCTGGGATAAGCCATTCAAGTCCAACCATTTAAATATTCCACTGAGACTCAAAGGGTTACACAGAAATGGTTACTGGTTGCCATCATATACAGAGGTCATCATACCACCTTACTGCAGATGATGGGCAGGTAAACCACATTCGCCTCAGGTTAAACAAAAATTAGTTACTAAGCTTTTTCATGAAGAAAAGTAGCTGAAAAGAAGGGAAGCCTAAGCCACTAGTTTAACAATCAATCATCAGCTTAAAAGTGCAGAAGGGGATTAAGTAAGTAAATGAAAAAACCATGACTCAGACTTGACACACTGCCGTTACAGACTTGTTTGCATCAAAGCTGTAATTGGTTCCTTATTTGTGATATTGGAGTCTAATCCGAGCTCCTTCCAAGAGTCCAGTTTATTATTTAATTAGTATTCTTAAATTTCTCATATATATTTCTAAAAGCTGTATTTTTTCAATTTGTGCTAGCAACTAGTAGTTATATTCCTAACATCTCAAATAAGCTTTGACTGACTTTAAATTACAAAATACTCTTGCTCTAAGTAAAACATCCCTCCAACTGTTATTTTGTTCTGAAGCAGGCAAAAATTACTTCTTGACTAAAAGTTTATTCCTTAACTAGAAATTGCATATTATGAATGGAATTCAGAAAATTATCTTGGTTTTCCTTGATTGCCTGTGACAAACTACTTCTCAGATCATTTCAAGTAACAAAGCTTAGTGGAGTAGCAGAAACATGCCTTTTTCTTTGCAAAAAGTTACAGCTCTTGCTACCAGCCCTCCTCACACCCCTGTCATTCCCCTATCACTAACAGCTACAAGATCCTCAGAGAAGGAGGTTTCAGTGGACAAATCGGCAGGTGTTGTGCTCCATTGTTAGAAGTAGATAAAATTCTGTTTTGTGTGCCTTTTTTTGTTCTTCCTTTTTGCTTCTTTAAACAGAAACAGTACTTCACAGCTAGAGTGATGAAGTCCCACCTTCAAGTCTCATACAGCTTGCAAGAAGTTGCAGCTGCTAGACACAGCTGGGGTCAAATTGCCATCTCCTGTTCATGAATCACTCCTGGAGTTCCTCCTTCTCTCAGCTCTCCCATAGACACGTTTTGTGACGCTTGGATATAAAATAATTTCGATATACAGCTCATGAGACTAGCTCCCTGCTCACTAGGGGACAGAATGGGACCTGTGCTCATAGGCGTAGACTACCTTGTCAGATCAGGAGTTCTGCAATGAGTTCAAAGAGCCTCCTTCCTATTTTAAGTGCAGCTCTCCCCAGTCGATGAATAAAGGTAAAATAATTACTGAGTATTGGATTGGGTGTACCAAGTTCTCTGACTGAAGAAAAGCACAAAATCTAAGTTTTCAACTGGAGAAAATTAATGGTTTAGAGGTGCTATGTTTGGGGCCAAGGTCATGAACTGTTGCAGAACTGATGACACAAGCCCGGCTCGACAACAGTGAAAAGAGAGTCCAAAAATAAAGGAAGTGGACAGATTATATGTAGCCAGTGGTGACCTGGGGCCACTAACATCGGACTTCAGCAGACAAGATGGGAAGAGACATGCGCCTGGAAGAGTTTCAGAGAAAGCCAAAGGGAACAGAGCTAACCGATCCAGCCATAAGCAGCAAGCAGCTATCAATGCAGAGTCCTCAAGCATCCTGAGAATGAAAAGAATCATCAACAACTCAGCAAAGTACACAAGGACAGCAATCGCCTATTGATTCCTTGCAGCAAGCCCATGCTTTGGACAGAAATTATGAAGTTGTGCGATGCAACATAGTCAAATAAATTATTTATCTTCGGAAGAAACTACAGATTATAGAAAATTTTGGCAATCCGGGAAGAGGAAAAAATCCTAGTGGCATACTTACAGATCCTTTCAGAGTTAGCAAAGGCAGAAAACACTGAAGAAAAACTGTTGGATATATGATCATTAACTAAACATTATAAATTTGCCGCACACCGAGCACACATTCTGCTGCAGCACAGAGACTACATGCATCTGGCAGGATGGCAAAAGGTTAATCTCTGGAGTTGAATCAGCGACGAGGATACTAAACTAACAACCAGCAACAGAAAGGAAGAGTGCTGGTAAAAAGGGATTTGGTTTAAATTGAGCACACTGTGAGTGCACAGAACCAGCATGACAAAACCAGACTTCTCCCTCCAACTCCTTATGTACTAGTGGTTAGGAGTACCAAGTAGGATATACCATAAGATAGCAAATAAGAGATCTCCATCCATATAGTTGATGATTAGAATAACTTGTTTCCCCAGACCAAAGGAAGTTATAAGCATAACTACCACAGGAAAAAATGTAAACAAACTGTGAATTAAAATTTGGAATTCTTTCAAGTATTTTTACACAGATAAAGAGTCAGAAATAAAACAAAGGACAACTTTGGCTAAAAGTGCAACCTGATTCAGCAGTAACATGAAATGATTCAAAATAAAAGGAAACAGCACCTAGAAATGAGTGAAAGTGAAAAAGAATTTTGCATATATGAGGAATGACGACACTGTTTTTACAACAGCATAGGCTCACGACTACCTGGAAACAGAATGGATGGACAGATGATGGTCTGAGCTGCCCTTTAAAGGAATGCCTTTCTCACCACTTCCTGTACTTTCAGGACTCCAGGGCCATTTCCTTCAGCAGGGTAAAGTTAGCTTTTGTGACTCTGGAACCAGAATGAAAGAACAAACTTGCTTTTGAACTTGCAGGGAGCTAATGCTTCTGCTCACTACTGAGCTAAGCCTCCCGTTTCTTACCCTCAAAACCAAAATCAGATAAACAAAAAGCACTTCAACAGGGAAGAAGGACCCTGATTTCTAGGATCTCCAACAGAATACACACTATTTGGCTACATATATATGCCTAATGCAGTCTCACCTCCTGCAAAAAAGGATGTTCCTCGTCAACAAAGGGAAGGAGTGCTCTTAGCCCAAAGGCCATCCAACATCTAGGTTGTGATGACATGCAGCAGCAGTTTAGGTAGAAGTGCAGACCCCAGAGCTGTGGAGCAGAGGTCTGCAGTCCAGCGCAATAGCAAAGACACACACATTTGAAAAGCAGAGTCAGCCCTGGAACTAGAACTGCCTCGGCTAACCCTGTTCACCTGCAGTACTCTGTCCTGCCCTATCTTGGGGATATATTAGGTATATTAGTTTGATAGTAACTATGTCTCCCTTGCTCGTGTCAGCTATGAGGTGCCTGAGCAAAGGTAAACAGTACCAGGCAGTATTTGCAATGACAGCAAATAAAACTGCTTCTTTTTTGGTGCTAGATGTCAAAATTCCTAGTGAGCACAGAGTTGGCTTAAAAGCCTTGGAAAGGTTCAAAGTACTACCGTGACAAAAAAAAAAAAAAAAAAAAAAAATTTCAAATCCAGAATGGGTAAGTGGCTGCTTGCATCTCTTTTAAAACACTTGAAGTACGGTATTAAAGCTATGGTATTAAAGATCCGTTCCACCAGCTACACCAGCAGTTTGCTCTCATGCCTACCTGTAATGAAGGTGAATGTTACAAAATATCAAGGGGCGCTGACTGCAGTAGGATTTGAAGAGAACCAGAAAAAGTGAGTCGAAGTTTTACATATAGTTTAATGGTCATATGAAAAAGGGCCTCCAAAGCCACCTCCTCTGGTGAGTTGCCACTGACGGTAATTTGTGGAATGGCCAGTTTCAGAAGAGCCCTGTAATATAACAGCTAAAGAAAAGTGCTATATTAGTTCTTCTCCTGGGACCTGACAAATACCTATGGTTGCCAGCAAGTCCACAACCAGAATGTCCTCATGAATGGGATCCAGTCCTGGTATCTTCAATGACATTTCACTTGTTTAAGGCTCTAAGTGATAAATACTGGCCAGTTGAAGAGGGTTGAAGGAAAGATGATGCAAATCATTCTCCCTTCTGAAGAGATCAAATCCCATATCTAACCCTGTGGATTCAGCTAAGAAAGAATGTTGAGAGATGACTCTGAGAAACCAGAGGGAGCTTTACCTGCCTTCTGATCCAGGACAAGCTTCTCATCCCCTTTCATGCAGGACAGGCAGCCTTAGTTGCCGTGCAGAAGCTGAGAGGACACCTATTTCACACAAGACCAGTAACTGTGTTGCACTGAATTATAAGAGGGGCAGAAGGTTTTTCAAGAAAATCCCTCTGAAGTTATTCATTAAGATTCCCAGGCCTGAAACAGGTACAAAAGGAATGTCTCTTGGGTGTATACTCTTAAGCAAAATACCCACTGGCAAGGGCCACTCAAAGGACATTGTCACCACAGATGGAACACCGTTCGAAGCAGGCAGGTTCAAGTACTATCAGATACACAAGACTGGAACAAAAAGCAGAGAAAACGTTTTCCACAGTCTGGAAAGGAAAAAGCCCTGCAACCTAGTATCCAGAACTGAAGAAGGCTCAGAAGGGGGTGGGGAAAATTAAAACAAAACAAAACAAAAAGAACACATGACTTTTTAACAAGAAATTTTAGATTATTTCGTGTTCTTATCTTGACTAACAAAGCCAAAGCTTCTACAGACTTTGTTATTTCATTTATTTGTATCAGTACAATTGGATATGCTACAAATTAACCCAACCTTGCTCTGTATCAGCTCTGTGCTTTCACCTTGGGAACAGTGTATCTTGATTTCTTCCCTTCAAAATGTATCAGTTGTATGGATGCAGTGTCTGGGTGACATGGAAGAAGTTCTCCATCACTTACAGCCAGTTACTTATGCAGACAACTTCAGTTACTGACATCAATCTGCATGTTTACTATATTGAAATTTCCTTATATTTGTATAACACTACTTTTTTAAACTGGGTTTATTGTATAAGAAACTGGGAACTACAAATACATAACAGCTGCCAAAAATAAGAAACTAAGAATAGCAATAAAAATTAGGTTCCTCATCTCTTAAAGAACTCTTCTTTTTCCAGCAGGTGACCATTTCCATTGCAAGAAACTTCCCCAGAAAATCTGGTCTCCTACACTCAAAAACATTTCCTTCAGCCTGGAGGCAAACAGCCTCCTCAAAGCTGGCAAGCAGCGAAACTGGAAGCGTGACCACTGCTGGTACGATTCTTTGGAAGTTTTCAGGATTAGATGAGACTGTAAACATACCCTTCAAGCATGTGGTACCATGGTAAACATCTCAGCAAGCTGTCTTTTCCCAGAAACTAAGGATAGCAGGTTAACCCATACTCACCGTAATACTTAGCCGCTGGCTATCACCAGGGACCTCCCCAAACACCAATGGGCATCTGTGCTCAAACACTGAGTTTTAATTAGTCTAAAAAGAGCCCACCCCATTATTTTAATGGCGACTAAATTAGAAGATTATGGGGATACAGAAATATACTTTAGTCACAAAATTAAATAATTTAATATGCAAAAGTGCTATTTACCAGGAAAAAAAATTAAATTTCATAGTTTTATTTTATTTGGTTAAGTATCAATAAATTTGTAACATAATAGTGATGTACTATACAGAATTGTATTTGACTAAAACAAAAGAAAAGACACGGTACAACACAGGTGAGCACACTGTGACCCTGGAGTACAGATTTCACTACTGGGAAACTTTCCAAATACTACCAGCTTTAAAAAAAACAACACAAAACAGTTGCTGTTGAGATGAAGTACGAACAAACTTTAGCAGCTACAGACATGCATGTGACTTTAGTATTACACTACCACAGATGGTTTTTCGAAATTCATTTTTAGATTAGGAGTTGTGACAAGCAATTTTTTTATTCTAAATAGTTTCCAGAACAACGCCTGACACGACATCTCTCAGACTTTTACTGAACTCTTGATCTTTTAATGCAAACATACTTCGGATAATGTTGATCACGACTGGTCGCTGACAATGAGCAGACCCCCTAAACACAGAGCCCTTGACTTTTTATTATATATAT
>NW_009205197.1:0-18744 GCF_000690835.1 Fulmarus glacialis
TGGCTCTATCAGACGTAGGGGAAGCTTCTGCAGCTTTTCACAGAAGCCACCCCTGAGGCCCCCACCACCAAAACCTTGCCACGCAAACCCAATACAATTGTTACAAAGAGAAAATCCTGTTCTCTTAACTGGCAAATAGTGACAGTCCCGGGTCCATAGCAAAGCCTGGAGCCCCCGGCATTGCCAAGAGATGTGAAATGTTTTCCCTGGCATGCAGCGGTCATTTATACCTGCTCCCACTGTGGCTCCTGTTTTCACTTCAGAGCAATAATTAAGGATAGATGACGGCAAATCTCTAGAAAACAAGGAAGGTCTGACAGGCTACAGAGTTTTATTCAATGTTACCATGCAAAAAGAAAAAATGAACCAAACAAATTACAGGCTTTTGTTCATATTGCATTTGCCCTCATCTTTGCTGTTTGACCCAAGCAGCAGGTCAATTATAGAGTATTAGGGGACCAGCTAAAAGCTGGGATTGTTTTTCTGGGTAGAATACTGCAAAGAAAGATATATTGTTAAAGGTAGCCATGCTCATTCAGTCAGATACCATAGAGGCGCTGCTCAAAATAATTGTGATTCTTCTCTGACCCATTTCCGCTGTCTGGGTTGTCTTTCATCATCCAAAAATGTCAAGTGTATGTTGAATTATATGCCTTTATCAGTGTCCAAGCAACAAGCAGAGTGAACTTTTTATATGCACATTAAATACACAACATTAAAAGCAGTTTTAAATAACAGAAACTTGACTTTTTTTGGGGGGGAGGGAGGATGAAAAAAAATATAAATCACTCTTCAAGGTAATTTCAGTGTACAGTGAAAATACCCATTTTAACAATATTTTCATCTTTTGATTGACATTCCACTGTGTGTGCATGGGAGGGCCAGTAGAATTTACACATTTTAATCTCACCTGAGAAAAAAAGGTCACACACTATCATTTTGTAACCTGCAGCCGAAGGTATCAAATGACTCCTTTTGCTTGCGTGTTATAAACTACAGCTCCTCAGTGACAAGGACTTCAGTCAGGCTGGGATGTTGAATTGGTGCGCTTTCACCAGGCTGCTTTGTCTCACCAACCCAAGTCTTGGACCTGTGGCTCTGCTCAGCCTCCATCCTAAAAAACCTTTATAGAGGATTTGTTTGCTATCCTCTGATAAAACATGAGCCTTTGTGGGAGGACTGAAGGTATCTGTCAAGCATAAAGATAGGGCGCTCAGCCAACGGGGGGAGTGGCAGGACAGGAGTAACCACAAGTCTTTTCCTCCTCTGCTCCACTTCCATTTACTGGAAGGGCCTCTTCTCTCGTTTTGGAGCAGCTTGGGGCTGCTCACTGTCTGCATGGATATGGCCCCAAGAGAAAAGAAATGGCTTGCTGTACACTCGCCTATTCACCTGGGTTATGAAGCAATGGGCGCCTTCTTCTAACTCCTTGAAATGTGGGCTATGGGTACCCAGAATGAAGGGCTTGATGATAATCTTTTTTGACCTAAATGAAAGAGATGCTGATTGCTTAAAGAGCAGATCCCAACAGCCCTCTGCAGCAGCCTGCGCGTTGGTTCAGGGAGTGTGATTTCATCAGCGCACTTGGGGAATGTTGCCATTTCACTAACTTCTCGGCACAATTTCACTAACTTCTCATTTCACTAACTTCTCGGCACAAGTGTCTTTAATTTTTAGAAAACACGCAGAAATGTTTTCATTTTGGCCCGGAATCACTACTTTTTTCATCCTGTATTTCCTTTAATGTGATTAAATGCTTGCCTAGTTGTGCTGTCATAACTGCTAAGCTACTGTCATAACTTACTGTCATGCTGTCATAGCTATTACAATAGTGCCATCTGTATTTAACAGCTGTCAGCAGTGTGCCTTAGTAACTCTTATGTAGTAAACTGCTATTATTTTGACCAGATGTTTATTTTCTTGAAATACTTCGACCAAGTCCAATATCTTATAAAAAGATTTGAGGACACTGTGAGATCAGTAAAACTGATGACAACATCCTATTTCTCAAGCATGTCTTATAAAATCCTTCTTTCATTTACATTATGGTACTCTGCTATAGCCATGTGCAGAATGAAACAGGCGCTTCAGCTTCTTCATTAAAAACAACCTAATCTCTGTACCCTTTCCTTCTCCCTGACTTTTCCCCACAACAACCCACCAGACACCCCAGTCTAGTGGGACATTTTCTGCAGTGGCAGGAGCACTGAAACAAACCTGGATGAGTCAGTGGTTTGATTCTCTTCAGCATCCAAACTTCAGAAATTTCTACAAGGTCCAGTTTACGGAGGTAGTTAGGTGCCTAGAAATGCAACAAGGTCTGTGTAGGATTTGCTAAATCCTAAACGGATTATATGCTCAACTCCTATTGACCTCCTTTCAAATGGTTTCGATTCTTTTGTCTGCAAAACAAGCTGAAAAATCTGAAACAATCTGGTTCTGAAAACTCTGAGCACTTGCTGATTTTGGTCAAGACAGAAATAACACATGGCAAATCCACCCATAAAATACAAACACTTCTGTACGTGATGTTACAGAAGCCTGGAGATGCAGAAGGAAGTGAAGAAGGAGAACTTCTTCCACTTCTCCCTCCTGCTTTCCACTCTTTCATGCACGTCATTACCAGTTACAAAGCCAATACGTCAGCTGAAAAACGTTGGGTTTCGCTCCAGAGACCCACTTCTTGTCCGCACTGGGTGGGAGAGCCAGACCTGATCTTTTTCATTATCCTTCTCAGCCACTGGCATGGAACTGATGGCAGACAGGCTGGGTCACAGAACAATTACAATTAAAACAATTACTGTAAACAAGAGAAGGTAGCTACATTTGTCACCTATTTCCTCTTTTTTGCATTTATATATTTTAAACTTGAGGTGGCCAAGGCAAGGCAACATAAGTTCTGCTTGTGGGGTGCCTTCCCACTCCATCCTATTCACAGACAGTAGCGTCTACATTAAAAAATTCCAGAAAATGGAAATTTAACTATCAAGCAGATGAAAGTGTGAATCACAAAGATGGCAGGGACTGGTGGCAAGTGCTGGTTGCATTTCTATTGTTGAGACCTTCCCAGATGAAGGTGATGTGAGAGGAGGAAAAATCTCCCGGGACAGCTGGAGCCTTTATCCAGTACCTTGCTGGAGCCCTTATCTACTTACCTCCTGTGGTGCAAAGGTTGTTCTGGGTAGGACAGAAACAAAGCATACAGGAAAAGGCATGAAAGAAAGCATTTTGAAATCGGCCTAACGTACTTGATTCTTTCAGACTAAGGGCAGCACACACTGGTGAGAAATGCGAATCACACTGAGAAAGTGCCAGAAGCCTGAGGTTTGCTCCTACCTAATTGGCTTGTTAAGCTGTTAAAACTGAAAGCACTGAATCCTTGGATATTTCTTGCCTGTATTTTTTTGCTTACACAGACGTGAAAAGACACATTTGCACGGCTAAGATCTGATATAAAACAGGTTTCGCTATGTTTTGCCTCCTGTGTGAGAATGACTTAATTAATTTTATTCTGTGCTTGTGCAGCACTCAACGCAGCGGGATCCCGAGTTGTGCCTGGGGTTTCTGGTAATGAGCATCATCGCTACCACTGCATGTGAAACATCTATGAAATGTGTCCGCTTAGCTTTTCTCTTTGGGAAGTAATGCTGTTGTCATTACCACACCATTTCTGTGTCCTCTCAGTTAGCTATTATTTTTTAGATTTCAACAGTACTAACAATGATCCATGCATAATAGGTCTAAGCAATTTACAATAAAGAGATAATCCATTAGCATTAAGTACCCACACAACGTATTGACATAATGCCTTTACCTCATTCTTTCTTGGCCTGTGATCTAAAATTGTGTAAAATTTTGGAATCACAAAACACCTCCCACCTGCAAAAATGCCAGACCAGCCTAGAAATAAGCCTTTGTTGGAGTTTCAACCATCCCACAACTCCAAATCAATCTCCTTAGGTTTCCTGTGTATTTGCAGAAATGCCTCTTTCTGAACTATGAACCAAAATGGTATCATTTTTCTGCTTCAGTTTAGCTGAAGTTCATGACTGTTTGGCTGCTGTAGATCATGTGCTGTGGACACTGTCTCTCTAATTGACTCAGCTCAGAGGATGAAACCGGTTAAAAGCAGCAGGATTTTATGTGAAAGCTAAAATCCAGTTGCTCGTATTCAAGTGGCTTTCTTTCTCTGCTTTGCAGGGTCTTTGATAGGACTATGCCTATTTCCATACTTGAAACTCTCACTGGTTGAAAACTGCCTTGTGAACCATTTATGGTGCCTTGAATCAAAACAGCTAAGTGTATTTTTTCTGTGTAATTCCACCATCTTGATTTTCTCATGGATTTTGTGCATTAACAACTGCCATTCCTGGTAGTGTGAATGAAAGAAGATGAGTTAGGAGAAGTGGTGTAAAATGCCTAATTCTGTAATGAAAAGTGTGACATTCAGTGTGGTGTTGTGCACAGGATGGAGTCTCTGAGAATGTTGAACAAGCCAAAAATGACAGAAAAAAAATAGAGCTGGAAAATATTATTAAAGAGTTATCTTTTTTATTTCCGAAACACATCTTATGGCCTTGTCAAATGATTTATCAACCCCTTTCTGAGGCCGTCCCTAATGCTGTTCTTCAGCATCTGATTTTTATGAGCCTTATTCCTGGTTTCTAGGTCACAGAGTCCAGAGGCAGCTCACAATTGGTTGTTGCCTCACATGCATGCAGGGTGAGGGATATTTTGCTCTTCATCTATTGATGCGCAGTTAACACAATCAAATGATAAGACAAATCTGTAGCCTTCATTTTTTATATGTAATGTGTGTAGGCAGTTAGGCCCAAATACAGAACAGTAAATAAGATCAAGCCAAGTCAGAGAGGAATCAATAAATGGTACTGTTGTATAAGCCAAGTATTTGATTTTTCCTTGCAGTTATTTGCTGGATAGGCAGATTTCTTGTTTTCTCAATAGAAACTGAACTAACAAGTGCAGAACAGCAGCAAATTTCTGACACATACATTTAAGAATTAGCAGTGTATTTTACAGTCAAATATTGTATTGTTTCAACCCCCAAACGACGGTTCTGGAGCCCAAAGGTTTACAAGTTAATGGGTGACAGTTTGACATACAGCATAATGTCTTGGAGAGGTTGGTATCTCTGTGGAGACTCAGTAGTCAAAAAGGACAGTAAAAATAAGACCTGAAAATTATGTTCATTACCAGACATGTTAATGTCTTCTTTTGCAACACATGTGGGAGAATTTTGTGCTCACAGGGCTTATATGTGCTCATACAAACTCTCATTTTACAGGTTCAGGGAAACATAATAAACATGGCACAGTTATGGTCAAAAGTAAATTCAATTAAAATGTGTTGAATTCTAGTAATTTATATTCATACTACGATGGAAGTTGTAGCACAAAACGTTTCTGTCAATATTTGTTTGAAAGTAAATGAGAGTTTGTAGGGACTTTGTCTCCACTCATTTAGTATTTGCTACTTTCAAGTCTCATTTTGAGACTGAATTTTATGAGCATGAATGATCATAGAAAGCAAGTTTTATGCGCCTGTGATCATAGGGAAAATGTGACTTCTGTGACTTAGGGAAAATGAGCTTACTTATTAAATGCAGTGTTTCCCAAAACCTAAGGATAAATGTGTTTTTCATTGAACTGGAGAGCATAGACAATCATAGCAAGACAATGAAGCAGAGATTTCTTCTCTATAGGATCAGATATAAGGCACAAAACAAACCATTCAGGGTAACAAATACGCTAGAGAAAATGGAGATCTGTAGAGAGAAGCTATGTGAAAAGAGAAATAAAATTTGTCAGACATGATTCACTGTGGACCTTGCTGAGCTGCAGTGCTGCATTTCTAAATGGTTTACCATTACAGAATTTGAAGTGAATGGTGATGCTTCATTAAGAAATTTGTCTAAGCCAACTGTTTACATGTGTCGTCACCTCTTGGGCATTTGCTCAAGTCCTTAATGTTCATTTGTCTAAGCCAACTGTTTACACGTGTCGTCACCTCTTGGGCATTTGCTCAAGAATCCGTCAGAAGGTCCAGGAGATGCCATTTCCCCAGATGACTAGAGACTTGGGGTACTTCAGTTTCAGGTGGTACAAAGGGCGAGACTTTTCAGATATCTCAAGCACCTCTTGTGGTTCACGCCTGAAAACTGACATTACACAGCTTTGTGTATAAGGCCACATTGGACACATATACAGTGAGGACCCCTGCATAAGTACAGTGAAACGGTGGCGGTGGCAGCCAGGACTACATATGGCCCTCAGAGTCATGAAGTCTCACTAACATAAGACATCACAAAACCAATTCCTGAATCTTATGTCGCTGCTTATGACTACACTGAGTCTGTCCAGCTCCAAACAGGGCGTTATTCTCTGTATTTACAGAACTGTACTCAAAATAACCTCTTTCACCCTTGAAGAAATATCCCAGCTCTGTTAAGAGTCAGCTGCTGGATAGTCTTTCTCCAAATCCCTTTAATTAACCGAGTATTCTGGTTGTTGTCACCCTGCTGCTAATAAGTGTTTCCAACCTTAGTGCTCGATGGCATATGAAACCTCAAAGATATCTGACTTTTCCTGAGACAGAGGTTGGCTGCCTGCCATTGAGAACTGCTACAGATTATTTATTCCTGGCAGAAAGCTGTGCTGACTTGACATGGACGTGACATGAGGAGTGACTGCAGATCTGTATTATTTGGGGCATTAGGGTTTCCTCAGCCCTGCCTAAATGGCTCCAAAAGACCAGCCATTGTCACATCACAAATGTGGCTCCAGGTTTCTCCAAAGTGTAGATGAGAGGTGATGGGGAGGAGGCAGAGAGACTGCCACCCCCCCGGGGCTGCAGGGTTTCTCGTCCCATCTTGCTTGCTCCACGCTGCCTTATCCCTCGTGGAGCAGCGCGGGGCAGGGACAGACCCAGCCAGCCTGGCTTCCTGGGGCTCGGGCACTGGCAGAAATAAGCAGTGGCTGTTTCACTGCTCCCAGCAGCCTGCTACATGCCCAAACTTGGCCCACCCCTTAGAGGAGCATTTCCTCTGCTTGCGGGACTAAATCAACTCTCTTCCTGCTTTGATTTTAGCAAAAATTGGGAAATCTACACTTGTGATCCACTTGCAGTGATAGTCCACTAACCATCACTTCTCTCAACATGCCAGCAAGCACTTACTATATATGATTTTCAAGGCACTCGTACCTGTAACTTATTAATGAGAATTAAGTAAATGGAAAGAAACGAAAAGCTTATGTTGGTGAAACTCAAAATCTGCTATGCAGAAACTTTTGACCTTAGTGAAAGTTTGTATGCTAAGCTAAACACTGTGGCCACACATGACTCTACAAGGCAACAAAGCAGAAACCTGCATCTTGAAAACTCCATCAACTCTTGTTTCCCAGACCTCCCATGCTGTCTAGGTAGGACCGGGGTACAATGGCATCACATGTAAAGAAAACTTTCCAGGTTTCTGTTTTCAGTAGGCATCTCCCTGCATTCATGCACTCTCATTCACGCTCATGAATGCGTGGGATGTATTAGCTTGTTTCAGTGGCTGCAAGGCAGTGGCCAAGGCCTTTACCCCCTCAGCAAATTGATCCTAAGGAGAGACGTTCAGCTCACTGAAGTATTTTTTTTTGAGGCAGCTAGACTGTGGAGACAGACAGAATATAGATTTATTCATGGAAGCATTTCAAATCTCACATTTGTGAGCTTGATTTGCTAGCATACATCATGACAGTTATGAGTATATTTTAACCAGAGATACAGTCTGTCTCTGAAATACATTCTTTGTCAATTGTGGATGCAATCTGTATGCAATTTTAGAATGCTTTCTTTTTTTTTTTTTTTTTTTTTAACTGATTTTGGAGTGATCTCACTGGTAATGAATTAGGTAGATGCAGAATTCTCTGAAATAGTTGCTAAAAGGATGGGAACTAGATGAAGGTGCCTTCCAATCCAAACCATTCTATGATTCTATGATACAGTATTTGTCATGTGATACCTGTAAAAATCCCCTAATGGTATTTGTAACTTTATATTCCATTGAGGTGCAAGCACAACGATTAGCTGGAATATGTCAGAGCAAATGCAATCAAAGTAAAGTACACAGACAGAAAGAAGAAGGCAAAAAGGGCTTGGTATTTTTGAACCAGACTTAAACTTTGTTATCTGCACATCAATTTTTTGTGCAACTGTGGGTTGTAAAGAGCATGTGGTGTTTATTTTATGAATAATGGTCACAACACAATATCTTAAATATAAGCAGGTTAGTAATTTTGCAGTATTTCTGCTAACAGCGAGTGCATAAGCAAAACCCAGATGTTTTCATTTTGTACAAGGCGATACTCAATGGGCACAGGATGACTAACCACTGCCCATCCCTGACCGCAGTGCAGCTGTATCTAGCTGTGATCATAAAAAAATGTTCCTGCCATTCAGCATGCATAAATCTCAAATGCTAACTCAGCTTATTAAAAAGCTTGTTTAAGTGAAAGTAGTGCTGTAGACTTGGAAAGATACGGTTTCTCCTGGATTAGTTTTTCAGTTGAGAGCTGAAGCCAATTAGAAGCATGTTGTCTAGTTCTGGCCCTGTCTGCTGATAGAAACTCATCGCAACTGGATTTTTCTCCTGTTTCAGAGGGAAAATGCCTGAATACTCCATGGAAATCTTATTACTTTTTCTTACTTAGTTTTTGTGTCCTACCACCTCTAGGGTATAGTACAGGCTAGAGTGTCTCTTTTCAGCTGAAAATAGAGTTGGAACAATATGGTCTTTTTAGAGGAATGGCAGGAACCTCCATGTTTTGGTCGACACTTTGGTTTACAGTTCGTTATTACTTGCTTTCACAGTGAAAACAAATATGAGGAGGAGACATATGGAGAAGAACGAATGCGTATATTCTGCTCAGAGCTGGCTGCGAGTGCCACATGTGCACGTATAGGACCGTGCTGCTTCTGCCCTGGCAGGGAATAAGCAGGATGTACTGAAATGAATGAAGAGCACTAGGAACCAGTGCTGGAAGATGTGAAACGAGTGGGAGCTAAAGATGACACAGGAGTCTGCTCTTTACCTTCTGAGTAGCTGATTTCTGCCACTTAGTGGGGAGAGACCTGGGCCACAAGCAGCACATGGTACTGAATGAGGCAGAGGTCATGAGAAGACCTGCTTTTTGAGCTAGTTTAAGGGCTTGGAGTCTAATAGCAGACATTTCCTATGAGTCTCTTCTAGAAGTAATGGAAGGATTCACTGTTCCCCTAAACAGTTTTCTTGGGTTATGTAGGCAAAACCCAGACATCTGCTGGAAAGTATGTAGAAGGATGCTGTAGTCATACCACAAACCTGGAGCTCCCAGGTACTTTAGGGAGTAAAAAGAAAGAGGTTCTATCAGGTATACTCTTAGCTTTGTAGGTCTGTAAACAGATTTAGGGGTAGTTAATGTGAATTCTGTCAATTCTAGGAGGTGAGTGTATTCAAGTTACCTGTGTCCCGCAAGACCTCTTAGCCGCACACCTCCAATATGCAAGGGGCTGAAATGACTGGTTCTCAGTGGGATATTCTGCCCGGGATCATGCTGTATTATCTTGGGGAAAAAAAAGTGTCTCCAGGATTTTGGAAGAGAGAGAGGGACGAGAACATGCTGTAGTGCTTTTTAATTGCCACAAAGAGGGAAATGCCTCATAAGGACGCTGGCATTGATGTTTGGCTTGGAAAGTGTCTCTCTCTGTGGGCTATAATGGAAGAGAAAAAGAAAGAAAAAATCCCCTGTTTTGGGATGGGAGTTACCAAAGAGTCAGTTACGAGATCCTACCCAGAAATGCATGGTCTTGGGCTCATTTTAGCCCAACACCAGATAGATGTTGAGCAGGAGCATGTGAGGCAGCGAATTCAAGCTGAGAGAGAGATGACATACAAAGAACTCAAGCTCACCGCTTAAAACTCATGAGAGCAGTTCCTATAATCCAGTTGTGTAAAGATACCTTCAGGCATCACCAGTGCTGCTTCTTTTTCCTCTCTTTCTTCAAAGCTGACCCTGGATCTGAAAGAAGAAGAGTTCATGCTTAAATGAAGAGAGTAAAAAAAACAAGATTATAAAGTTAGAGAAAGCAGGCTTTACCTTGTAAATTGGCTGACGGTACTGTAGCTCCATGTGCATACTTGAGCGTTGGCTAGTACACAGCGTAGCACTGAGACAGAACAGCCCATAAATCTCATTGCTGGAGCTCTGGCTGGATTCAGATTTCTGAATCAATTAGTAGCCTTTTTTTTGTTCATTGTTATTTTCCCCACAGAAGATGGGGAAATGCAACTGTGAGTTTTGGGTAGTGGGACAAAGGGACTGTGAGGCACGGAGATACAGCAGTCAAACTTCCTTAAACCATCTTCTCAGCAAGTCTCAGTTTCAACAATGTGGTTGGAGAGCTCTGTACTGAAACGAGGATATATATTCAAGCCCTAAGCTGGTGTATGTAGTGGTCCACAGACATCACTACTCATTGCCAGAGAGTGCAGCATTTCCTGAGCCCCATCAGTGTAATTACTGATCTCTGTAAAGCTTGGGAGGGTTGTTCTGTGAACTTCTGCCCTCTATTTGTAAGAAAGGTACAAATTTGAAAGGCTACCCAGGAGGGAAAATTGCATTATTATTTCAGTGTGATAAGAGTAGGAGAGAGAGGGAAAGAAATGTGAGGCAAGGTTCACCATTTGTCTGTGCTTGGCTCAAGTGGCATGGGATTTGGATGAAAGCAATCTTTGCAAAGACAGAAATGTTTGTTGGGATCTTGAGAGTGAAATTTATAGTGCAAAAAATGTCAGGTTAACCTATCATCTGCTGAAATGTAACAAACTATGTGTTTTATTCGTGGTGTTAAACACTGTTCAAACACGTGGAAAAAGCACAACCTCTGCTTTGGTGCTTTAGGACGGAAAAGCAAAATATACTGGTGAGTAAAAAGGTCTGTGCAATCATGTGGCATCTCCCACTCATGGCTCTGAGGAGATGAACAGCACTTGCAGGTACGAATATGGGGACTGTCACCCCATTGCCTGCCACAGTGAATCTAAACGGAGAGGTGGGATGGCTGTGTCTTGGCAATCCCAGATGTTTTTTTCTTGTATTAAAAACATATGGACTTCAAGTTTGAAACTCCACACAATGAAAGGGTTCATTTTCCTGGAACATCCAAAGTAGTTTCCGAAAATTTACTTCCTTTTGCTGAGGATACACTAATTTTAAAAATCTTTTTCCACCACAAAAAAATAGAGACAGATAGGTGTTTTTCCTTCACTTTATCTCTCTTTTTTAATTCTTTTTTTTTTTTTTCACACAGAAAATATGAGATATATTTTTCTAGTGACTTGCAAAAGTTTTTAAATGGGCATTTTTCACTTCAAAATTTTTCTTTGACTAATGAAAAAAATCTGCTAAAATGAGAAATCAATTTCTGTTTTAGACTGGAAGGGCTGAGAAAGATTCAATAGGAAAAGAAAAATGTATTATTGTAGCTACAAGAGTATTTCACACAGTCGTGCCAGAAAGCACCTACCAATAAGAAACGCATGGAGGCAAATTACAAGTTTGAAGCCAGTAGCATAGTGGAAAGGAAGAGATAGCCGATGGGAAAATGAGTAGGCAGAGAAAGAGCTTTCTTTGTGAGGTATTGAAAGTAACCTGTTGTGGTGCACTTGATATTTTTAAGGGACTGGAAAGAGAGGAGGTGTTTTCAGGAGGATCTGAGCATTGTGCTTGATATGGAATGGAAGATCTAAAGAAAATGTCCAAATGCGAAGGCAGAGGAAATTAATACTCAGGGATAGATGTCAGACAGAACTGAAGAGGTTTCCATATTCTAAGGTAGGTGACTACGTTCGTATAAAATATTTGCCATTTCAGATAGAGAGAACTTGCGAGAACTTGCACCGGCACGGCTTGATAGAGGCAAAAGGGACTATAGTGGAAAGAGGCATCGGTTAACCTCCAAACCAGCATGCTGTGCCAACCCTTGGCTTCCAATCTAGCTAGTTATTGACCTTTTAGACCTTTTTTTCTGCTGATTCACAGGTCGTATCTTGTCAGTTCACTTGTACGAGTGAGAAAATGAACCCTGGAAACACATGTCAAGGCAGAGGTGGAATATAGGTGGGGTTTGCTTTCCTGACACGTTTTAGGCTGGTATCATCTTGTCAGAGACGATGCAAAGCTGAGATAGCAAATCTGCTTTTCCATGGCAGGACCTAAAGAACAGCACGTAGCAATGACAAGCTCAGTACGAATTTGCAGTAACACAGCTTTTTACACTGCATCATCACTATGCTGAGGCAGATGGCTTCCAAACGCCTTGTTTCCGACACTGTCTGATTTTCAGGTATGTTATCTGTTAGGAGGTGCTCCAAAAGAGATCCTTAGCAAATTGCCCCGTGTCAGTGCATGATGAGTGCAGAATCCAGCTGCATTTTAGTTTCCATGTGCCACTCCAAGTTTTCACAGTCTGCCCTGTCCTCAGGCAGGCCTCTGCTTGCTTCATGTTTCACTGGAAGTGCCTGAACTTCCCATGTAATAACTTAGGTTTTCCTACCCCATTATGCTCTAGCCCCAGCAAATAAGCATCTCAGATTAGGTTATTACACTAGTCCTTTTACAACAAGGTGGGCATAGGATGGATAGTTGTTGTTGGAAGATATGTGTTTTCCCTCCTGGATTTTGAAAATTGAGAGTATCTTTTATGGAAATGCATGTGGAGCCAAGATTCATTGCTGCTTGCATAATGTATGGTGGATACTTAGATATCTTGAAGGCAAGTAACCTTATGGATAAACTGTACTGACTGTCTACATGCCAGTCCCCCTGGACCTGCCCCGTTGTGATCTCATTAAAGTATCATTTAGCTTTCATTAAGGCAGAAAGCAAATACAGAAGTGGCTGTCAATCTAAGTCTATTTTAAAATTCCAGGGCCAAATCCTTTTCACCTCATTGCAGCAAGTTTTCCCACTGAAACCAGTGAAGTATTTCAGTAAGATTTGCTCTTGAGCAAGGTAAAGTGACCTGCTACTGCTACTAATTAAGCTTCTCTTTACTGAACCTCAGCAAAGTTCGACAGATGTGAAACTGTCTTCTTGCTGAATGGTAAATACACCCTGCTCATTGGAGAACTGCTCAAGTCTCAGATGGGCAAGCTTGAAATTATGGCTGAACCTATTGATTTAGTTTGCTTTAAAAGGAACAGAGGATAATTTCTGAAATCAGACTTGATGATCCCTCGCTTTCCCATCTGCCCCCATGGGAATACGTTCTGGTACGCAGCCCGGCACCCGAACCTTGCTGGCAGCCAGAGCTGATGTGCCAGGTGGAGTTCACAAGTGACTGGGAAGCTATTTTACACTGAAGCTCAATATTGCAGAGGAAAACAAATCTATTAAGTAGGCTCTTAGTGAAAAACGAGACCTGACAGTTACAAAGTATTGCAAGGAGAAGCAAGTAAAGCAGCAGCAAGATGTATAAGCATTAGCTGATCTAGAACTGTTCTTTCCTTTTGCTTGTTTGATCTGACAATTGAAGTGGTTAATTGTATCACAGAACAGTTTTAACAGAGGAAAATTCTAGTGACAACAGACACGTAATTGAAAAGCAGTCAGGCCATTTGTGGTAACAAGTTGGATACTATACTGCAAAGAGTCTAATTTGTAGGGCATTTGAATAAAATGAAACGTAATGCGTCGTGCATTACATATCACGTGCATTTGTGGTGAGGATTGGGGATTGCAATTATTCCCCATGAATGAGGAATTCCCAGTAAGTGTGGGGCCTAAACTGGCTTTAGTTAAGTCCCTGCCCTTTGTACCCACCGCCCATCACTACTACCCGTTGGATGGTTTAGTGAGGTGCTATGTGCTATGCATTATGCGTTGAACTATTCTTCTGTTCCGAGTAGTTACTGTAAATGATTTCTTGTGGGGTAACCAAGTCCTGATGTGGTCTGGCAACCTTAACACTAAGTGCTGTACAGGAACAGGCAAAAAGAGTTTCCCATTCTGAATTGCTTTCAAGCCAAAGACTCATCCTGCAAATGCATCCACCCTGACGTCTTTGGGGTTCAAACTCTAAAGATGCTACTGGCACACAACCCATCTCTAAGTAAAAAGTAGAAAAATAAGTGCAATGAATGACTAACATACAAAACAGATGAGAAGGGAGCCAATGATAAAAGCATATACTGATGCATCAGAAATGAGAGAAATGTCATGGGTGAAATTCTAAGTCTGTTGAAGTTAATGAAAGCATTGGCACTGACTTAATCAGGACAGAATTTCATCAGGCTCCGCTTTGCTTACCAGAGAATCTTGTTATTCCTGAGTGGCAGTTTCTTAAAAGCATGAGTATAAAAGTGGATATTGATGGGGCCAGAGTATAGATCTTTTTGAAGAACGTGCTTCATCTATCAAGGGTAACACAGAAAAAGCATAAGATAATTGTTAATATGAATGGAAAAATGGGCAATAGAACTCAGAAGACTTCTCAAAATGTATATTTATTTGGCTTGAACTTGGTGATTTATTTGGAAGAAAAAGGTCCCTGAGAAGATTGATTTCAAAATTTTTGAAAGAAACCATTTTGAAAAAATAATCCTGTTTTGAAATTTTCCTCCCATTTTTAGTTTTTAAATGTGAAATAATATGAGAACAAAATGGTATACGTAGCTCTATGGGCAACAAAACATCTCATTTGCCTTGAAATGATTATTCTTTCCATTTTGTTAGGTGGCCCATTGCACTGAAAAAAATTTTTTTCTTGTTATACTTTGGAACATGACTGGTGGATTGTGGGAAGGGGGACACAATAGAATATTGTGTACAAAAGCATATGAGCAGGTGTAAAAAACTGGAGAGTGGGAGATATTGTTCTAATTTTAATACCCAGTAGCAACAGCCTGATTCACAATGCAGTGATTTGATTGCTTCCTCAACAGTGTAGCAAGTGGAGCTGAGAAGTACGGAGAATTTGGTTGCAATGCAACAACATATATATGTATATGTATGTATGTATGTATATATGTATATATGTATCATGTATATATGTATACACACATACAAAATATTGGAAGATATATACTTTGTTTTATTACTATTACAATTGCATGGTCATAGGCTTGAGGCATAGGGCTCAGGGCATTACAAGAGTTGCTCACATTATAACATAACTTCTGGAGGGAGGACACCTGGATGCTTGGAGCGGGTAAGAGTGAATACACAGCCTCTCTGCCCTAGTTTTTTCTCTCACCTTACAAGCTGTGTTGGGCAGGATGGGTTTGCCTGCCCTCTGGGCAGTGTTTCAAGTACGAAACATTTAAAGGGTTTGGACTACCCTGTAACAAGCCATTCTGATTGTGACCAGTGCATGTTTGATAGGGTGAGTATGTTACGGCTGCTCTCATGGTAAGAGAGGGTCACTTTCAGGTCTTTTGCCTCCCTCACTTGCCCTTTCCTACAATAGTGTCTGGCATTATTTGCAAGGCTCCGCACGGTCATAAGGACCAGCTCACGGTTCCCATAGGCTAATCCACTGGCAGGTGGCTCCACCTTTGGGACAGCAACAGAAGTTTGGGCATGTAAAGAATCTCCTTCCTGTACTGCTCTGGTCAGCACAATGCTGCTCTGGGAAACTGTAACAGGGAAATGTCTTCAGAAAGGTTTGGCAACTACACATAATAGCTTAGAGTGGGAGCTGTTGACCGCCCACTCCTACTTCTATTTGTGTGTTGATGTAGTGCAGCTTTGTAAATTAAATTTGTTCAGAAGAGATGAATCTGCTTTTGAGTTGTACAGCATGCACAGATGATAATAATAAAAGCTGCAGGAATATTTTTTCACTAGTGATGCAAATGGGAAATGAACCTCGCCTCTCTTACCCTTCCCTCCACTCTTCTGCGAAACAGAAATTACTGGTGGGTGGACAGAGTTGAAAGTTGTCACTAGTTTGCATAAAGTGGAATTTGGAGAGCTTGTGAAAAATTGTCAGAGTCAGTTGTGCTTGTTTTTCTTCTCTGATCCCCGGAAGGACAAATTTCTCAGCAGTATTTCCATGTGACTTCTCACAGAAATCCTTTGAAATGGGGGTTGCTTGACTGTCACTGTTGTTTTCAGGCCTGAAAAGCCAGCATCTGCCTGGGCAGTTCGGCCATGTCCCATGGAGCCAGATGCTTGAAGTCCGTTTTGAGATGTACAAGCCATTTGTGAAAATTTGTGTTGCTGCTATGCATGTTATATCCCTCTGCCCAGACTGCTTATGAGCACAGAGTGCTGGTTTCCAGAGCTGTCAATCAAGCAGCTTTCACCAGAACTAAATTGACTTGAAAGAATCAAAAGAAAAATACCCCTAATTTTTCAAAAGAGATTATTTGCAGTGTGAAAGATGATCATTTCAAATTCAGACATTAATCCAAACCTGTAACCTTTAGCAAGAGCACAATTTACTTGTTCTTTATTGCCTAAATGAATCCACATCTCAATTTTTTTTTCAGTACAAACCCAGATGAAGTTCAGATATTTACTTGGAGCCAGTCATTTCAAATTTAACCATGAAAAGCAGAAATATAATCTCCTAGTACAGAAAGACTCTCTTTCATTTCCTTTAGTGCTTGCAAAAACACTCTATAGCAAGCTGTTTTAAAAGTCCGGGTATTAGTTTTGCAGGCTTCCCCCCTTCCCTTTAAGGACTGTTTGATTGCTCAAACAGTTATGAAGTTCAGTGAATATCTGATGAAAATTGAAGATGCTTACACAGCATGGATGAGTTTCACAATAATGCGGTGTAATTGAATAATAGGCAGGTAATTCTTCCTTTAGCTTCCTCACTCCTGGGTGAAAGCTATACACACGTACCTCCTCAAGACCCTACCTTAGGCGTGGAGCATGTTGAGCCTATTTCAGAAAGCACAACGGGCATGTCATGAAAAGGTACTCTGGAAAATCTCATTAAGGATCTATCTGCCCAGGCGTTACAATTTGGCCCTACCTGCAGGTTGGGGCAGGTGTAGGGGTATGTATCAATATGGGCAAATCAGCTGCTGAGAAAAAGGTAGATGCATTCCTTCCCAAATTTAAAAAAAAATAAAAAAAAGAGTAGACGGTGTTTGTCGGGTGTTTCCCCGCGGCACAGGGCCCTGAGGAGGAAAGCACAGCAAGCCATTTTGAGGATCTCAGCCGGAGCAGCAGCAGCTACTGACGCTACGTCGGCTGGTGCAGAGTCCAGCTCCTTACTGACACATGCCTGTCAGGATGATAAACCCAAGGAGGAGGTTAAACGTCTTCCCCACTACTGTTTTTTCAGAAGAGAAAAATATGCCCAGAGGGAATGTGACTAATTTTACAAATTCTTAGAAGTAAATGCTGAACCAGATAAAGGGGGGTTAAACCCAGAGATTTCCTATCTGTCAGTTAATCTGGCAGGTGTGATAGGGCACAGCTGCCGCCGTTCCCTGTTATTGTTATTGTACACCAGAGATAAGGCTATGTGGGGGTGTGAGCAGGTTTGCTTACACTCCCACTGCTTTTCATGCAGCCACTTAAACCAGAAAGATCTCTGACTCCTTTCCGACACTTCTCCTGCCTCCTGTGTTTATTCTCCGCTCTCTCCTCTCCCCTCCTTCTTCCTGCGGGAAGGCCCCTTCCTCCATATTTGTCACTGCTGGCAAACGCTGTGGGAAAAGTCCAAAGCAACACTTTCCCCAAGAAAGGTCATTAACCCCTTCGTGCCCTCACCTAGTGCTTCCTTTTAATACCACTCCACACCGGAATTTTTAAAATATTATGTAAACATGAATGGTGTTTATTTTCTAGATGAAGCTGTAATGTTCTCCAATCAAGAACTTGCAAATGCTAAAAAGGAAATGTTAAGCCAGGTCGTATTATTAACCCTTTCTCTATACAAACTGCTGGATTTAAGTGTGACGAATTGTAGATTTTTTTCCTGTTTCTTGAAAAGCTTTATTAATGGATTACACACCGGGTGGGAAATCCTGTAGAAGAGAAAAAAACATTCATTTGCTGAGCAGTCTGAAGAGTGAAAAAAAAGCATAAGCATATCCTATACCAGATTTCCTCAGGGAAAATTAAATTAAGGAGAGGAAGCTTGAAATAAAAATATGAACAGATTTACTAAACATCTCTAAACTGTTTTATCTCTTGGGTGGCCAAACAACAAAAACAATTTTGCATTAATAGAGACAGATTTGAGCTGAAAATCTGAGAATGAGCTTTTGAGCCTTCTCCCCAAAGCCTTATGGCTTTGCTAGCCATGATATCAGAGTGGGATCATTCCCGATTGTTATATGCAGAAATCACGAGTCACACAAAGCCCCATAAATAGTGCTGAACAAGATATATAACCTAACCCAGATAAATGACTTCCAAGAGAGAAAATGGTTAGTGGAGCGATACTATATAATAAAATATAATCTTAAAAGATTACATTTGGCTTTGCTGTCTGGAATATGGGAAGTCTCCTGTTAGGTCAGCGAGTTTTTCAGTGATCTTTGCTGAGATGTAAGCAAACCCTTAACACCTAAGCTAAATAAGACAGACAAATTTTATGTAAAGGTAAATTAGCTGTTCTCTTAATTTCCTACTTTTCAGGGCTTCAGAAAACTCCAGAGATTGGAGGAATTTGGAGAGATTGCCTTCTCTATCCACTTGTCCCAGGGCAGGATTAGGTGTTCTTAATTCCTGCAGA
>NW_009205197.1:18776-20451 GCF_000690835.1 Fulmarus glacialis
CTCCAGGCACCACTGCCTCATTCTCCTTACAGCCCACCTCCTAGAGTGTCCCTGGGCTTCTCCTTGCTCTAAGGCAAGGGCGTTACCTCTTGTCCTGCCTGCCACAGAAATGGACACAAGAATACTTCCTTGCTCTGTCATATATTTGAAGATGTTTTGTCCAGCCAACCTTCTGGATTATGCTTAGTAGTATAACCAAGTCCAGTTTCCAGTTTCTCCTCCAAGCTTGTTCACTTGTGTAGACCCTAATCATTCTTACTGAGTTCTTCTCAATCTTGTCCAACGGGTTCATATTTTCCTCTTGTTTTTCTCCATCACTGATACCGTCAACTAGTGCTGTGTGGAGTACTGCAGCTACATCTTGACCAGCACACAGCAGAATGGATAAACAACTTCACATGCTTTGCAGGCTACATCTCTGTTTAGAAATGTTGGTATGGGTTTGCTTTTTCTGCAATAGCGGGCTCTTTTTCACTCATGCTCAGTTTCTGATTAACAATGACCCAAATCCTTTTCTTCAGAACAGCATGCAACCTGATAGTACTTCTGTGCACTGAGAGCAGATTTAATCTGCCATCAAAATGAAGGTACATCACAACTGGAGAAGTTTGAGAGAAGATGATCAAAGTAGCTTCTGTATGAAAATCAACTAATCCTATTAGGAAACTTCAGATTGGATAAAAGTAGCTAAGTGGGCATATAGTAGAAGTCTGTCGTATCACAAGTACCATAGAAAAAGGGAAAACAGATTTATTTTTTCTCTTTTCCAATATAAGAACTAGGGGAAATCAAATTAAGTAGCAAGAGTCAGGCTCAAAATAACTGGACATGGTTTGTCACGCACTGCAAAGTTAAGTTCTTGCTATTTCTTGCCACAGGATGTTTTGGATGCCAGAAAAATATGTTGGTTCAAAAAAACATCCAAACAATTCACAAGGAAAAAGCATAAAGAGATCACCCTGTGCTTAGGCAGTCCCTGAGCCACAAGCTGTTTGAATCAAGGAGA
Organism: Fulmarus glacialis; assembly: GCF_000690835.1. Taxonomy (NCBI): domain Eukaryota; kingdom Metazoa; phylum Chordata; class Aves; order Procellariiformes; family Procellariidae; genus Fulmarus; species Fulmarus glacialis. The sequence continues at coordinate 19,783 of NW_009205197.1, forward strand.
GTATTCTGGTAAAGCATTGTGGTGTTTTTTGCTTTTTCTTCTGTTCTTCCCTAGAGATCTATCTTTGGCCACCTTTACAGATGGGATGGAACTACTGGTCCCTTGAACTGTTGGTTTGATCATGTCAGTGGATGGTTGTATTTTTGTGTCTTCACTGCATAGAAGTACTGTCAGAATGTGGCTTTTCAGCTGTATTTCCCTAGTCTGCTTAGGAAAACATTGTACAAAATAGTCAAACTCCTACTTAATGTCAAAATACATCTATTGTTTCTCCTTTCTTTGCCAGACCTGTTGCCCTGTCAGAGAAATAAATGAGATTGGCTTGACAGAATTTGCTCCTGATAAATCCATATGGGTTATTATTCAACACTTTGTTTCCATTTACATGCTTGTAATCGTTTATTCGTTTAGCTGTTCCAGTACTTTTCCTGAAAATGGAACTAAGTAGATACGTCTGTAGTTCCGTGATGCCTTCTTTTTTTTTTTTTTTTCCTTCCTATTAATGGGAGCTGTGTGGAACAATGGCAGAAAAACTTCATTTTTTCTGAATAACAATCAGAATAATTATCTTGAGTTCAAGAAAGGATGAGTGCTCTCTTTCTGCCAGGCCTAACTAACTATGCACAGGGCTGGAAGGGGCTGCTCAGGTGCCTGAAGTTCAGAAGGTGG
>NW_009205197.1:20482-34155 GCF_000690835.1 Fulmarus glacialis
GCATCCCTGGTTGATGGTGCTGTAACCATACATGTGGTCAAGTGCTGGGCTGAATTCTGCCCCAACCTTTGGCCCAAGACTATCATCAATGAAATAAATACTGGACTTATTCTTATTTTCAAATACTTATTCTCTGTTTTCTGTTATTTATTTTTATTTAAGCACAAAGGTGGTAAAAATGTCACTATTCTATTCTTTCTCGGGTAACTGCAGTAGAGCTGAGTAGCTCTTACCTTCTCTGAGAAACATTCATGAGAGAAAAACTGCAAGCTGGACAAAACAGATTTTCTTTGCTTTTGATTTTCCTTTTCTCTCTATTTTTACAGTTCCTTCTTTGCTCTGATGCACATCCCCTCACAGCTTTTCTGCTGGGTTTGTACGTTTATTCCCATAATATCTTCACAGTTTCAGTTACATCTGCATGTGCCAGGGCAACATACTCAGAGAAGTCTATGACAACAGCTATAGGATCTTGGATAGTCTCTGGTGAGTTTTTGTTAAATATTTTTCAGTCTATCGGAATTGTTTAATACTGTGTTACTTTGCTTCAAAGCTGTCTACTTCAGAGGATGCACCAGCCATTTCAGAGCTCCCAGCATTCCTCAGCCAGATGTTTCACAGCAAAATATTTTCTCAGCTGGATGGGAAATCAGTGAAACTGCAGAAAGCAGTGGTGGGAATAATCAGTCTCAATGATACACTTATATTCTGATTTCACGTGGGAGAATGGCAGAAAAATCTGAAATACGAATCCCCATCTTGCTCCTGATTTACCTTAATAAATTCCAGTTCCAGCATAGCAAATGTAAATTGACAAACATGGACAACACGGAGTGTAAAAATATGGAACATATTCAAAAGTTATTACAGCTCATCCTGCCTCCGATCATACCTTTGTTCTATTTCGGTATGATAAATGAATGTTCAGTGTATGTTTGCAATGATATTTATGAATGTCAAAAAATTGTTTTTCCTACTGTAAGGAGTTTATGGAACTGAGTTGCATCAGGCCTGAAATCATGACAAAGAGGTTGATTTTGATAAGGTATTGAAAAAGGAAAAAATCTGTAGTGACTTGGGATGGCTCCTGAGCTGTATCAGCCACTGAATTCCCTGCTCAAAATGGTCAGCTGAGTTAACGTCACTTATCAGTGCATTTATAGAAAATAGTGAGTGAAGACTGGAATCCTCTAAAAGTCTGGATAAAAGTTGAGCAAAAACTTCGGCAACAAAACAGCACAGATTTCTCCTGAAACCATCCCTCTGCTCTCTTTTTAGAGGAGAGGCAGTCTCCTGGCAGTGGCGAGGAGGCGAAGGAAGCAGGATTTTCTACCAAGAAATACCTTATGATGCTGACATTCTTGTTGCTGTATGTCTTGTCTCCTGCAGCAGCAGGGCCTCCAGTAACAACCTGATGTTAAAGTGCATTTATTGTAGTGGGTCTGAGGGGAGGAAGCTGGAGAGACCTAAAAGGGTAACTCTGTTTCTGGGGTACTGAGAGTGCATGGTCTGGCTGTCTGCGCTGGAGAGGACTCACCAATTTATATTGATCTTAAATGTACCATGTGTACATGGTAGCCTGTGTAGAGGGGAAAACTCATCTTTTTGTCCAACTTTGAAAAGAGAAAAACACAAATATTGATGGTCTTATAGGCTTGTCTCAACTTTTCCCATTCAAAATCTGCCACAGTATATCTGACTTCATTTGTCTCAGTAAGAGCTTGGGGGTTAGCCTTGTCATGTATATTGGTTACATATTTAGGGGTAGAAATCAATATTTTCAGCTCCTCTTGCTCCCAGAAAAGAAGAAAGAAGAAAGAAGAAAGAAGAAAGAAGAAAGAAGAAAGAAGAAAGAAACACGAAAAGAAAGCAAACCTAGTCGAAGACAAGACTATATTTCAACTGTTTTTTCAGAGTTTTACTTCTAATGTTTCAACTCAATGCTGGAAGCACAAATCCTGGCTACGAAACATAGATAATCATCACAGAAAGCAGTGATGTTTCATGGGAAATAAATCCATGCTTTACCCTCGCAACAGCTTGCAACAGAAAAGGATTGTCTGGTATATATGATCCATCACTTTTGTCAGGGCTACAGCAATTATGAGTGATGCTGCATTGATAGTTATGACCTCTCCGTAGCCAGGTTATATTAAAATCTCGAAAAGGGAAATTATCTGATTTTACAAATACCTTTAGTTACTGACTGAAGGCATACACTGCCGTTACAGAGAAGTCTTTTCCTAAAGATCATCTGAGAAAACATGTGCCCATGACTTCTCATGGCCATAGAAACTGAAAAAAAGGGTTTACCAAAATAGTTTTCCTGTGGATCAACACATTCTGCCTATGCTTTTCTGATGACACCCTGAAGAAAAGGCACAAAAAATAGCACCCTTTTCAATGTCAAGTCCCCAGACCTATCTTGCTTCACCTAAGAGTATTTCCATGACCAAGACGTTACTCACTTAGCTTTTTAATTATCACTGAGCGGTATTATGTGCTATCTGGCACTGAATCCTGAGCACTGTTACTCTTTCCATATGTACCTCCTCCTGATAATTGTGGCAGCATTTATAAAGGTATTTCTGACCTGACATTTTTTACGAATCTGAATTCCAGCTGTATGCTTGTCAATGTATAGAGCCAAATGTGCTTCATTTATGTTCATGAAGATCTTGTGTAAGTTATTAATGCCTCCTCTTTCTGTAAGTAGCGTTACCAAAGTCTCTGGGAGTACTGAGGATTTGGACATGACAGACCCATTCAGCATTCCCAGTTCAGCTTCCTGGCCTTTTGGCCTCTCAGCACGTATTTTTGTTCCTTTCATTAAACGCTTTCCTCAGGGTTAGACTCAGAATGTCGTTTTGTCGGCTCCTTCCTATTTGTGTCAGTACAAATCCCTTTCATTACTTCTTCCTTTGGCACCAGTTAAGGCTGCTCTCGGGCTGGAAAGTCAGTTCCTTTGCACGCTGTAATCTTTTCCAAAGCCCTCACCATCTCCCTCCTTCTCCCTCCTGTCCTTGGGACAGCAGTTCCTGAACAGGGCTCCTGGGAGTGCTCGTTGCTGGTTCATGGGGAGCTGGCAGCGTGCTTCATTCAGGCTGGCTTCATTGTTTCCAACTCTAAATTATATTAGAAGAAATTAAACTCCATTAACATTTTCCTAATATTACTTTCCTTCACACTCAGTTTGTGCCATTGGCAGAGAGATGTTATGCGATCCCCTTTGGGAAAGAAAGAGATCAGCACTTTTCCAGTTGGGAGTGGAAAGGGAGGGAAATGGGAGCAAATGCGTGGCTGGGAAAGGAGGGGAGGAGATCGAGAAGACCTGGGCCAGGAGTTGTGCTTCCTGATGGAGATGGGAAAATGCACTTTTCAGCCTTTCTCCTTCTACTAACAGGTCTCCTTGGTGCATCCTCCTTGGTGGGGATGGATACCTGTCCCATTCTGGAGTAGTTATGACAGGAGGAAGAAATGAAAGAGGAGCTGTATGCCTTCAGTCCAAGTAACGAAGAGGGGCCAGTCCCTTGGTACCGGGGCCTGGGACATGGCAGTGCGACTGTGGAGGCACAACTGCTGTTTTAGCTGCCCCACACAGCTGAGGCTGGACTGAAGCCAGGAGCAGCCGGTCTGGGTAAACCTCTCTGGAGTGGGCTGTGTTTGTCCTTGTGTCTTCCAGGCCCTAGCACTAGGTATTTCATCCATGCTTGGCTTTTAAGAATGTAAAATAAGGAATACAATGGAATGGTTTGGATAGAAAGCTGAAACGGAAAAGGAGAACAAAACTTCTCTTTTAGGTTATGCTTACTTTCTGTAACAGAATTCCTTCTGTCCAAGTTTGCGTGACATTTCAAATAAGGTATGTATACCTTATTTAATAGGAATTGAATAACATTGCCTCTGTTAAAGAGGAAAAAGACAGATTTCCAAGGGATTAAAAAATTTCAAATTATATGCTCTAGCCACCTCTTATTTTTTCATGTTTAGGAACCGATAAACTTTGCCCTTATTTTCCTTACCTCTTTAGGGGCACAGGCCAAACGCAGTTCAGCTGAAGCTGCAAGCCAAGGAAGGTGACAGTGACTAAGCTTGGATCCAAGCCATGGTCACCCATTTCCTATACTGGTGCTTTAGCTGCTTCCTTCCTGCAGGCTGCCTGTACCTGAGGTTCCCAGGAATTCACCAAAGTTTTACTGATGTTGCTTTTTATGTATGCAGACACCTACTGCATGTAAATATTTTTTACCACTGAAGTTGGGAAATACTTTTTAACTGTATCGTTTATATGGGCTGTTCTTTAGGCCATGTGCTACACGTGATGCAGAGCTTGGCAGCTGAGCAGTGACTGCATTAGTCATGTTTAGAGTCTGTACAGAGCAGAGATGCACAGTGCCCAGCCTTTTCCCCGAGTGTCCTCTGGGGGATCTGGCTGTCCTTCTTCCACCAGGAGTCCGTACCTGGCCCAGACAGGGATCTCTGCAGGACAAGGGGAAGAATTTCTTTTTTGCAGGCCATGGAAGAGCAGCTGAGCTATTTCTGCCCTGTTTGACAGCTCCACTTCCCCTTTCCAATCCCACACCCGGGGTGTTTTTTCTGCAGGGAAGGAGAATGCTTTCAAACCCACCTTCCAGCTGACTGGGACAGAAAACTTTCCATGGGGCCTTTGATTGGGAAAGCAACAGACAGGGTTTGGTGGGAAAGAATATTGCACATGGAGAAAGGGCTATGAAGATGTTTTGTTGTCTTGGGATGTTGTGTTGTCTTGGTGCCTTCTTGCTCTGTCTCTCAAACACCAACTGTGCTATCAGAAGTCAGTTGGCTCCTGCAGGTTTGTGAAATCAGAAATGATGAGTATTTCCAAACCCCTCCAACCCTCCCCACCAAAAAGCCTATTTAAAAACAAGGCAAGCAGGAAAACAAAAATTACCTCATCAAAGCAGATTGTTTGAACAACATGTCACATTCCTGTCCCTGAGCAGATGGCGGGGATGCATTCAGTGCGGGGATGCACTCTAGCTCACGGTGGGGAGAAGTCAGCAGCAATGGGAGCTGGATGCCAGTGTCCCTGTCACTCTTTGCGGTGGTGGCTGGCAATAGAAGAGGTCTATTCCTTGCCCCTTTCTGTCACCATGTGGCAGAGGCTGCAGGTTGCTTCAGAGCTGTCCTCAGCCTTCCATCCCCCTGTGTCTCCCCATGCCAGAGCAGAAGGCTCTGCCTGGCTGCTCACTGGCACCCCTCTCCTCCCCCAGGCCACAGCAGTGGCAGGAGCTGCCCCACCGGAGAGAGGGGGCTCCTGTTGGGTGGTTGGTTAGGCAGGTCCTGAAGCCCACATCTCCTTAAGGGAATATTGGGAGGCAGAGCTGAAGTTGCCTGTGGGTTGGCCTTCCTTTAGATAACTCTGGATAAATGATGTTACTCTAATGGGGTTAGTAAATTAAACAAAAGAAAAAAAAAAAAAAGGGAAAAAAAAGAAGGAAAAAGCGGGGGGGGAAGTAAAAAAAAGAAAAAAAGAAGAAAAAATACCCCAGCTTCTTATCTTTTTCAGTTCAGTACATTCCCTATTTCAAGAGTGTTTGACCAAGTGTGGAGCAGATAAGGGGGGTATATATAAAGTGCTAAAAGTATTCCAAAAGGATTTTCAACCAGCAGTCAGAGAGGTGTCTATTTAGTGAGTCTAATCAAGAATTGGAGAAACAATGGATCCGTGTTTTGGTGATCGGACTCATGCAGTTAACACATTTTGAAACTGATTCATGATAGGTTAGTAAATGGAATAAAAAATGCAGGTGTTTGAATGAGAAATACTTAGACATCCCACGCTAATGCTGTCAGAAGTTGTTGGCAGATAAAGCAAATTGAAAGTTCGTATCTAAATGCAGAGCAGAAGGAGAGCAGGCTCAGAGATAAACTGTTGGTAATAATGAGAGCACAGACACCCCAACATCAGCACTGTGCAAAACCAAATGCAAAACAACAGAGAAGAAACCAACACAATGCAGAAAAATATCTCTGAGTACACTAGGGAAAAACATAAGGAAGTGACTATTCATTTGTGTGGTCCCAAGCAACTTAAGCAAAGCACTGAAGAGAGCTCCTTGCCCAATGCTTGTAATTGTTTGTCTTGGCAAAAGTAGTATCCTATGCTGAAGATGGATCTTGGCAAGTACTGCTGCAGAAAGAAGTTTTTTCTGGCCACGCTTGGGATCTCGAGCAAGTAGAGGTGTCTGAAAAAACTTTAGGGGAACAAACCAGTTGCAGGACAGTAGTAACAGTGCCAGAAAGAAGTACTCAGGTTTGCAAAGAGCTGCAACAAAATGAAGGACTTCTGTTGTAGGGACAGGTAGCTGACCTGACAGATGGGCTGCAACCATATCCTTCCCTGTCAGATTGGAAGACTAAGGGAAACAGATTTGAATAGAAATAAGGGGAAATGGTTATAAAGTACCATCCATGAGACACCTATTGGCCTCCATTGGGCCGTCATTTGCTGCAGAAAATATAGCAAAACTCATGCTAGAAGATACTAAATCATTTCAGAAACTATCTAATTTTGTAAAAAAATACAAGGCTTTTGGTTTTGCAAAAATCCTTCAGCCTACACAGGCAGAGGTGTATCATGGCCAGGGTTACCTTAGTGTGTACCAGCCACATCGTGCATCAACAGTATTGTGAATAGCACTCCTGGGCTAAAAGAATAAATTGAGGCTAGCAGCTCCAGAAAGATTTCTGCACGTACAAGTGAAACTGCATCATTAAGGCTTTCTCCAAGAAAGAAGCTACCTTCTTATCCAGAATGGCCTGGCAATATACTGTCAGCAGAGAAGAACGAGAGATGTAGGGATGCTCAAAAAATTTGCAACATCTTCCCCCCCCCCACTGAGGAATATAATTGTATGGAAACTGAAATGTCTGCAGTAACATATTAACTTCAAAACTTTTGTTGCAAAGGGTGCTCAGTTCTAGGACAAGGCGACACAGATTGTGACTGAGTTAGTGGCTGGAACACCCACATGAATGTTGCTCTGGGGTAGGTCTGCATTTCTTTCACAATCCCGTGTTTGTGATGAAAAAATTATAAAGGATATAAAATTTCCAACAAAACAAGATTTCACAAGATAATTTAAAACCAAGGTATGCCCTTTCAGCTTTCTCTCCCCTCATCCTAACTCTCAAAAATCCTGAAAGCACTGAGAGGAGACATATGTGTAAGAGAATATATAATGCAGAAAGATAGCTGAATTTCATCTATGTGTTCACTGGGATCAACAAATATCCTGAGATTACACTGGATACATATTGGAGAAGATGTATGTGCTGGAAAGCATACACCTGCCAGACATGATCAGAGATATCTGGAGTCTGGTAAAAAGAAGTGGTTTCTTGCAACAAGTTAGGAACAGGCTTCTTCACTGCATACTTCCAAAATATATTTTACTGCAGGCTTATGAGTTTCACATTCTTTTTTTTTTCCTCTGATTTACAAATCTTTTAAACTATTTTCACTGGAGATGCTTACCAAATAAATTCCATTCAGAGCAGGCTTAGTTTGTTTAATTGCTTTTCATGTATCTATAATCTAACCATTCTCAAGGGCATAAAGACAGCACTTTGAAGACCACCGCTGATATCAAATCATGCCTACTCTTTAGCCAATAAAATGACAAAGCTTAGTTCATTTTCAAAATTGACTAGACTCAATTGGTGAGAGCTCCACGAAGCAAACAGCAAAATGCGGTTCATCATTCTTGAATGAGGAAACACTTCCACAGAAGGCATGAGGGCAGTCCAGCACCTTTTAAGATGCCTGTGAATAATGGTGACTATACCTCTGGTTTTATCTCAGTCTGTTTATATTTTACTTGAGTGTCACTGTGCAAAGCCTGTTTGCTTCAGTGAAGGGTCAAGACTTGTTCTTAGAAGCTGAGTAATTTATCCTGTGAATGTGCTCTGAAATTCTTAACTCCTCTGTATTAGTCAACAGTCTGTGTATCTCCTGAAGCTGCACACTGACTGTTAGGTCTGCTGTTACCTGGGTACAAGCTGGGAAGGTATCACGAGGCTCAGTATTCTCTGAAGGTAATTCTGTGCATGTTCTTCTAGGATTACTAGGAAATACTGATATTTTATAATGAAATTATCGTCCCAGACCTATGCCATTGGTTTTGTTAGCCAAAAGTTGACCCGTCCATCTCCGTTTTGAAAAGGCCTTTGCGGATCCCTGATGAGTGTAATGTTAAATTATATCTTAATAGGGCTTTAACAAGACCTTTAAAGAAAAGAAAATACCACCCCATACCTCTTCATTGTTGTGTGTTTTAATAAACTGGTTCTGCAGAAGCTAATAAGCTATGGTAGAGAAGATACTTCCTTTCACTACCAAAGCTAAATGGAGAAATGTCTCATCCTGCTGATTTCTGTGTTCTATTTTTTTAAGCTTCCAGCTTATCTGAACTATATCTTTTGATTCAGTGCCATCTTTGCCTGTGGTTCTTTTTCTGACCTGCAAGAAAACTGATACTGATTTAGGTCTGTTGCTTCGACATTCAGCTCAAATATCCGATGAACGTTTGGTTGTTGCTCACTGCTGTGTCTATCCCTCTTTATCTGAAAGCGTTTATGTGCTTTAACTGAAACAGAAACATTTCAAGAGGAATCTCCAAATGCAGCATCAATGAGCTACTCATTTCAGCAGCAGGAACAAGGAAATATAGCATCACTGTACAGTAAAATACACAGAGCTCTAGTTGCAATGAGAGAGCTATGAAGAGGTATTTTATTTCTGTAGCTGATCCAATTGTAAATCTCGTAATTTCCTCATCTGATTGCTGCAAAAATGCTCAGGGAGGTGGTGTGTGTGCCCTAATCTATCACTGCATCACCTCAGGCTCTCATATTGCAGCAAAGCTAATTATCATGTTTCCAGCAACACAGCATGATCTCACATTTGTTTATTGGAGGAAATATAAACATGGCTTTCAAAACAAAAGCTTTACATATATATTGTGGTATGAAAAAGTAAGCAATACGGGGGAAGGAGCGAGGAAGGAAAAGAGAAAGATTCCCTTTTTACAAGGTTTATAGTTCCTTGGATTGTGCTGTAAACAGTCAGATAATTTTCCCCCGCGCGTTGTGTGACACTTTACACCTAGTGAGATTGTGGCATTGGATGGGCAAAGGAAAAGCAAATATTGTGTTGTAGGAAAATGACCTCAAAGGGATCTTTTTATGCTCTCTTGATAGCTCAACGTGTTATGTGATCCTGACCAAATTAAACTTATATAGGGCAACTGACGCTGCCCTTACTAAACTGCCTTGATTTTGCTACTGCAAGCACTCATGTGCATGTGCAGGCACACTAGTGCTCTCACAAATCATGGCATCCAGAAAGCTTTATTTAATGTTCTCTTTTTTATTTATTTAATTTGTTAGCAGGGACAGATCCAATCAAGGTGGCAGTTTGGTTATTTTCTCCAGTGTATTCCTGAGCAGGCTGAGCGGCTTGTCACGTACCTCCCCTGGCGGCTCCGCCATTCACGTGGAACTTGTGTTTCATATATCCCTCTAGAATTATATCAAACATGCTGTTCTCTGGGAGATAACACACTTATTCTAAAACATACCAGATTATAAATATCTACTGGCACACAGAGGCTTCTTAGACAATAACAGAACAATAATGGCTCGGTCCCCGCAGCTCCCGCTGCATACAAAACTGGACTTCTGTTCTGTCAGTTCTCTGGGAGGAAGCCTTTTTAACGATAAATCACAGATAACGGGATTGAAAGGATCAAGGCACTACTTGGATCCAGCCCCTTGCATTGAGAAGGGGAGGACCCTGTGGTACTCGGTTCATTGTGTGCATCTGACCTTTCCTTAAAGCTACTGAGTGCCTGTGCCATAACTACCTCATTAGTCAAAATGTTCCACCAACTTTACTGACAAAGAAGTTTTCCTAGGATGTGAGTGAGATATACCTATTTTTCATCACTAGCCTGCAGTGTGTTACTTTTGTGGAATCCCTGTACTAATTTTCCTACCTCGGATAATTTGACGAGATCAGAACAGGCTGAATGACAGATGCTCAAGGGAGGTGAGACTGCAAAGGTCACAAATGAACTGGGCCCAGCAGCACTGAACCCTATAAGGGGGCCCCATCTGATCCACTGAAGCATGATGACAAAATTTGTGTTTCTTTGCCATTCCTCACTCCCATTACAGCATCAGTTTTCTAGCTGAGGAACAGAGAGCATGTCCCATGACCAAATAAACACCACCACCCCTGCAGGGCTGCTGGCTGACAAATACCCGCCCAAGCTACTCGGTGAATAGGTATCTTCCTAGTGTACGGCTCCATGTGCCTCATTTAGAAATAATCTGTGAATGATTCATGAACTGGGAAAAATCTCAATTCAGTGGCTTTTCAGTTCCCTCAGTGTTGGTGTCACACTTCCTTTTATGAATATTTTGAGGCTTTGCAATTTTAGCCTAACATACGTATTCTATTTCCAATTTATATTTCCTAAATTAAAACTCACTCACACTCTTTTAGTATATCAATAATATTTAGCACATCTGCAGCCTGGAGTGATTCATCTAGCAGGTAGAAACACATTCAACAATACTTTTATAATATAGAATCAGTGGAATCTTTGTAAGCCCCATTCCATTTGGTAATGCTTTCCAACCACTTTAAACTTTATAAGAAATGTATGACATCCTTATGTTTGAAAAGCAGGTTCAGGAATAGGACTTCAGAGGGCAAAAAAGAAGAGAGACAACACCTTGTAACAGTACCGGTACCTGCACCTACAAAAGTTGTTGGGACTGAATGTTTTCAGAAGAATAGTTTCTCTTTCTCTGCTGGTTTTTTTCATAGCAAATTTTTTGGGAGTGGAAGAAAGAGAAATGTGCTAGATAACATCTTAGCTCTCTGCTAAATTCTTTCGATGTTACATTTGTTGGAGAACATGAATAAAAGTTGTGTTTGAAAAATGACATGGACATTAAGTGTTTTTTGTAAATAGCTTGGAGCAACTGTTTGGTTGTGAGGTAACCTTTACTCTTTCAATTTCTTGTGCCACGTACACCTGGGAAAAAGTAAGGAGGGCTCTAGTCTTCAGCACTAGTTTATCGGTTTGGTTATACTTTGTTGCAAATGCCTGATTTTGAGCATGAAGCCCTGCTGCTCACCTTATGACTTAAGGCCATACTTTCCTGCAGAGGACTATCTTAAAGAAAGACTACTCCAATTTGCTAACTTGTGTTTACTTGCTTTGTTGAATCTGTGATTGAGGTTGTAAATTCCTATTTTTCAGCAATGGCAATAAAGAATGATGGGGGTAGAATCACAGACAGACACTCATAGGATCATGTAGACTGATGCATTCAGATCTATCGATGGAAAATAAAGTCTCTGACTGATAATATCTGATATTTCATTTGTCATTGTTCCCCCTCTTTTTCCTTGATAACAATGGATATGACTAGTACTGGGCTTTTATTTCATCATGAGCTTTATTAACCAGCAGTGGGAAGGTACTTCAAACACAATATGAGGTCACAGAATTTAACTCTCTCTGAATAGAATTTAAATCATTAAAAGAAACAAACGTGCCAAAAGAAACATCAGTGTTTCTTTTTAATTTTATAAAAATAAAAGAAAAAAATGCCATCTTCCCACTCCGTTTTAATCAGCTAACCAACAAAAAGAAAAATAATCAGTCTGTACTCTCTCAACCATAAAACATTTTATAGCTAGGAAAAACTAGAAGCCTGACACATTTGGCAATTAATACACAGAGCCATTAATTCAAAACTCATTCAATCTTTCTCCCATTACCACTATAAAAAGGTAATTTACGTAGATTTGGACAATATATTCCAAACATAATATGAACCTGAGAAATACCACTAACATCCAGACTTGGAAATGTCTGTGCTCATTGCTTGCAAATTTATTGTCCTTTTTTTGATGGTGTTTCATTTCTTCTTGACTGAGCTGCCCATCAGCTCCCTGTAATTTACAATGTGATGTCAGACAAAGTAAACACGCATAAACATCACCATCCAACTCGCAATTGTGCAGGTCCAGGGCAGTTTAAAGAGAGTTTCTTTCAGCCAAGGTACTCATCAGTTCCTCCTTCTCTGGTGCAAGTCACTTCTGCACATTATTACAGTTTGAAATTCATAACAAAGTGAGGAATAGTTGCTGCATGCAAAATAGAGTCATGTCTACTTGCATATTGCTAGCGCCCACAGAAATCCGCTGCGACCCCTCTGAACTCTCCCTTGTCTTGCTGCTTACCCTAACATGCCTTCACAAATATCCTCTAGAAATACCTGTTTCCACCTCTTCTCCGTCTTAAAGCAGCTGAGAACCCTCTACACCCTGAAGAACAGAACTAAGGTACGTTTGAAAAGACATGATGGCTTCATGCGATAACAAGTCTTCCTATATTCTACAATGCAAACAATGGAATAATTCTGCCCCAAACTGTGTAGTCACATATGGTCTCACCAGGAAGTTCAGAGAAAGGTGTTTAGGAGCTGAGAGCCACAGGTCCTACTAAGATGGGGTAAAAAAGATGAGGTAAAAAGGATTGTGCGTTCTAGGATGGGCTTGGCAGAAAACCTAGGAGCTGCTGAACTCTGGAGAAAGGCCCAAGCTGACCTTCCGTAAGTTGCCAAAAATGCCACTGCAATTCTAGCTGGGAAAAGACTTTTTAATTTTGCAGTGTGTAGGCTCTGTTTCAGAGCAGGTGTGAAAGACACCTGTTCACAGCCAAGTCAAGATATATTCCTTATAGGAAAAAAGTAAGATTTACTCAGATTCAGCATGCTGCAGGCTATATAAGAACCCTTCGTTACTTCTGCAGCGTTGATATCCAGACAGGGAACGTACATTTTGCTATATTTTATGGATATAAATATAGTGTATATTTAGACATAGAGATAATGCATTTCTTGTTGAATTTAGGTTACATTTTTGGTAAAAAATAACTCATTTCTAGTTTATAATTATAGGATGTCTGTATATGTATTTCTATCTGCTTAGGAGTGCAATCTAAATGCTTCTGGAATTATACCTCTTCCAAGGGCATTTTTTCACTCTGATCACATAGTGAAAGGGAAATTTATTTCTATCATACTTAAATGATGATCAAAATAGTGTGAAGGACATAAGCACAAATTTGGAAGGGAAGCAATTTAGCTGCAAACCTGCTGTGTAAAATTATCTTTGGTCTTTCAGAAGGCATAAGATTGCTGCAGTTGCGTGCAAGAATCAGTGTATTTTTGCAAATTAATGACTGAGGAAACTTGAAGACAATGAAGAATCCACAGCTAAACTAACTACTAAGAAAACAGTCACAGGGAGCAGTAGTGTAGTAGCATTTTCTAGAGATCTGGATACACAAACACTGTTTTGCACTGAAAAGATCTGTAGAAAGAACAATATTAAATACATAGGTGACATCCTCAATCAAAATGTGCAAAGGACAATGAAAGTTAGAGAACAAGATCAAAAATTTAATCTGCAAAGTTATTTAGGCATCTAATTGTGGACCGCAAACCAGCTCTGGTAGGCTTTAGACAGTCAAACAACTTGTGGATCTGAATTTGGGTTTTTTGGTCACTGGAAGGCCAGTGTTGCAGTTTAAGGGGATCATTCC
>NW_009205197.1:34195-34619 GCF_000690835.1 Fulmarus glacialis
CCAGTTTCATAGACTGTGAACCTTAATTTTCCTTGGACTAGCTAAGGACAGCAGGGCACCGTATTTGTCAATGTGGTACCCACACCTTTGCCTTTTTGCTGTGATTTGACTTCAGTTCCCCCGTTTCAACACCTTGGAGGATTTAGAAACAATCAGGAAACCAAAGCTCTTGCATCCTGGTGAAGAAGTCTAGGGCAGTGTCGTTTTCATAGACTGTGAACCTTAATTTTCCTTGGACTAGCTAAGGACAGCAGGGCACCGTATTTGTCAATGTGGTACCCACACCTTTGCCTTTTTGCTGTGATTTGACTTCAGTTCCCCCGTTTCAACACCTTGGAGGATTTAGAAACAATCAGGAAACCAAAGCTCTTGCATCCTGGTGAAGAAGTCTAGGGCAGTGTCGTGGTTTAACCCCACGCAGCCG
>NW_009205198.1:0-475 GCF_000690835.1 Fulmarus glacialis
TCTGAAAAGCCGAGAGGGTGTCCAGTGCTGGGTAATGAGAGCAGCATCCCTGGGGACGCTGGGGAGAGGAGCTGTGACCTCTCAGTGAGCTCACACCACCCCAAGTGCTGAGGAGCTGCCTTCGGCATGCGCTGCCTGCAATAAGCAGCACTTGCAACACGTCGCTGCTGCCCGGGAGGAGGAGGCGCTTTTCCCGCTGGCCTTGCTCTGTAGAACTCGGGTTTCCCCGGTAAGAGGTGGTGGTGACGGCTCTGGGTGGCAAGAGGGGCCGTGCAGCGTGCTGGGAAGAGGCTGGGCTTCGTGCCTGCCCAGCTTGCACCTATGCTCTCCGTGCACAGTTTCCATCCGTAGCTCTGGAGATGGGAAAGGAGGTACAGTTTGATGGACGAGCGGAGTGAAGCACAGATTTATTATGTGTCTGCTCGTGTTTCCTCTGGAGCTGGGGCTGGGGCTGCAGTAGAAGCTGCGGGGGCAG
>NW_009205198.1:497-2035 GCF_000690835.1 Fulmarus glacialis
TGCTCCCGGGAGCCCCTCCCTGCGCTCGGCATGGTCCCGTCGACCGACGGGTCTGCAGCCCCCTAGCCGGCACCTGCCTCAGGTTGCTCACGTTATTTAATGTCACACCTCTAATGACCGCCACGCACAGGGCCACCGGACCCGGCTGGTCCCGGGAGGTGCTGGGGTGCCCGTGGGGCTGGCGGTGCCTCTGCTGCCTTCCCATCGCATCCCCTCCTGCCTCTCCTCTGCCTGGGATCTCAGTGTTTAACATGTGCTTTAATAACTCCCCCCTCTAATAAATTGAAGGCTGTTCATTTCTGTTGGTTTTTAATCTCACTTATTTTGCTGCTCACTCTGCAAGAGGATTGAAATAGCAGCAGGATGCGGTGGGCTGTGTGGTGGCGTATATTGCGAAGCTGCGACGATGGAAATAGTTTCAGAGTAAAGACATTATTAATGAAGACTATAACCAGGGAAGGTACGCCAAGCTCATGTACCTGATCTCGCCCGGGTTGTACTTGACCAGCACATCCATCTATCGGTTGTATTCATCCATTTTTTAAAATGCCTTCTCTGTTGATGTCAGCCTGCCTGGGAGTTTTGTGCCATTTAAAAGAATCAAAACAAATTAACTCCAAAAAATTCACGTCTGAAATGCTGCTGCTTCCCAGCTCCTGGGCTGCGATCGAGGGGGGAGCCCCAGGGGACGGCACCCCCGGACAGCCACAGACCCTACGAATCCTTACAGCACTATTCCTGATGGCTTAGCTGTGGTAGGACGGAGCTAAGCTCCCGCTGCTGTCCCAGGGCGCGGGGCGCAGGAGCGGGGCTTGGGCTGGGGAGCAGGGGCTGGGGAGCACGGCCCCATGCCCACCGAGGGGGGCCGGGAGCGTGGGAGCTCGGCGGAGCTGCTTGTCCAAGAGAAATGCAAATACAGGACAATCAGCCTCCACGGCAGCAAAGTAAGATGTGATGAAACCCAATCAGTTAATAACACTTCAAGGCAGTGGAAGAATTGCAGATGAATGTGTTTTTAAATAATTTTTTTTTTCCCTTGCCAGAACTATTCCTCTGGATTTTTACTGAAAAAAAAACTCGTTTCGGCTTGTTTCTTGCACAAAGGGCTGCTGGTTTCAAAGCTCAGAGCCAGGGAGTCTTGGCAGAGCTCTACCATTGCATCCTCCTGCACCATTTTGGTTCCTGAAAAGGCACCTCCGTCCTTGCGGGTGGCCCTGCTGAGCCTCCTGCTGCCAGAGGAGGCTCCCACGGGAGTATCGTGGGGACCCCCAGCCTGGGGCCCCGGGGGTGGTCCCCCCCATGGGATGCTGCACCGAGCTCCAGCCGCCCGGCGCGGGAATAAACACTGCGGGAGCAAAATGGTTCAACAGATAGAGCTGACGAGCATGAGAAAAAGAAGGTTTTGAGACCCGGATAGTAATCAAGGCTAATTTGTTGATTTGCCATCCGGAATCATTTCTTGCATTATTTTTTTTTCCCCTACAGAATTTGCTGCCTGCCTTCGGGGAGGGCGGGGGGAAGCGTGAGCCCTCCATCCT
>NW_009205198.1:2123-3653 GCF_000690835.1 Fulmarus glacialis
GCTCCCTCCCCCCTCTCGCAAGCCTCTGAACAAGCTCCTTCTGCCTGATTAAGGGCTGTCGGGATGATTGATGTGTTCTCGCCGGAGAAGGTGAGTCCCTTCGCCGTGACAGCTGGGTTTGACAGCCAGGCAGAGACCGGCCCTCGCCGACACCCTCCCTGTATTTTTCCAGCCTGGACAACACCAGGCTGTGGCGAGGGCTGTGCTCCCCACCGCATGTGTCCTGCGAAGGTCAAAAGCCTCCAAAGCCCTGGCGTCCTCCCCAGCACGGCCCTTTTGATCCCTGGATGAGGACCGGAGGAGGAGGGGGCTGGCGGGGAGGCAGCTGGGGGTGGGCAGCTCCCCGGTAAGGGCAGGGGTTGCCCCTTGCAGCAGGTCCCTGGGGCTCTGGGGGCGAGGGCTCTGTCCATCCTCTGGCCGAGGGTGAAGGGGTTTGGTTCAGGCACCGAAGATGCGAAGGTGACGTGGTTTTTCTGAGGTCAAACAGCAAGCCCGTGGCAGGCGGGAGAGCTGCGAGTCCTCGTTCTTCGAAATTGAATTCGTTGATCATTGGTGGGCAGGGGGTGGTGAAACCCGTGCTTGGGCATCTTCTGCTTGGGTGGTGAGCTCCTCGGGGCTGGGATGGCTCTGACACGATGAGATGCTCAGCCCCAAGGGCTGGATGCCCTGTTACCGCAGTGCAAAACATACGGGGTGCTCCAAGGTGTGTGTCTTGACCCAGGGCTGGTGGGAGCCATGACCCCGAGGAGCCGGGCAGGTCCCTGGGCTGGTGCAGGGCATGACCCTCCCTTGGTGGAGGCACTTTGGGAAGGGCAAGTGGGGCTGCATCACCCGAGCCCGCTCGAACAAGGATGTCTGAAGCACCCCAAAGGGAGGAGCTGATGGAGCCAAACTGCAATGGGCTGAGCACTCTTAATAAAGAGAGGACTTCAGATGCCAGAGCTGACACGGAAATAAAATAATTGCTCTTTGACATGCAGTAACTGAGTAATTTTTGTTGCTCAGCGTGTACCTCCTTAAGACGTTTCCCCCTTCTGCAATAACGTGCGTGGTGCCGCAGGGTTGGTTTGTGGATCCGATGCTGCCGCTGGACGGGGGTCCTGAACGTCGGGAGAGCGCTGGAGCAGCAAGGTGAGCCCTGCACTTGGCCTTCAGAGGCCAGAGCCAAGGTAAAACCCTTCAGTGATGGATTGTTTGACTTCCCTGCATCTTCTTGGGCAAAGGCTGAGCTTTGCTGTGGCAATATTTGTCCTAGATGCTTCTCTTCACTTTACCAGTTAAGCCCTTCCAGCATCCCCGCAGCCGAGCCCGGGGCGAGGCGAGCATTTAACCCGGCTCTGCATCCTGGTCCCTCTCTCTCTGAAGAACATAAACCTCTGTGAAGATGCTGAGCCTTCCTGAGGTGCTCTGGAACCTTTCCGTTTCATGCTGAGGGGCGAGGAAGCGGAGGGCAGGCCGGGCGGTGGGCCAGGCTCTGCCGGGGCTGGGGGCAGCGGTCTTGCAAATAGACATTTAAACATCCTGGTGGTG
>NW_009205198.1:3690-3956 GCF_000690835.1 Fulmarus glacialis
AAGAGCATGTGTCAGATGGAATCAAACGTGCAACTGGAGGTAGTTTTAATAACAAATCCGTGTTTTTTCCGACTGTTGAATGCTCAGCATTCCCTGCCTGGGAGATCTCCCAGGGCTTCAGCGGCGTGGCAGTGTGCTTGGAGAGGAGGTGACAGTTCAGGCTGCTTTCCCTGGGAAGAAAGGGGGGTGCGGGCTGGGGGTGGGTGCGCGGTCAGGGAGGGACCCCCCGCCTGGGTCTCCCCGGGTGCCGGGGCCGGCCGTGCACG
>NW_009205199.1:0-2842 GCF_000690835.1 Fulmarus glacialis
CCACGGGACCCCCGGAGAGACCCTCGCCATTGATTTGGTGAAGCCTCCGATGATTCCTCAGCTTGTTCCTCTGGGGCTTTCACGACCGCAGGCTCCCGAGTTCGCTCCGGCGAGCTTCCAAGGCATCTCACTTTCCTCGACTTCTGCAGGGTTCAGAAGGCACCGGCTGCTGCGCTGGCCCGAGCTGCCCCACCAGCTCGTCCCGTCCCCGCAGGGAACACGCAGAGAAGGTGCGAGAGCAGGCGGGCTCGTTTGGCAGCCCCGGCCACCCGGGCCCAGCAGCCGCTGCATTTCCCCGGATTTCTCACTCACCGCTTCTTTTGTCGGCGTTCCCATCACCCTGCCCGCTGCCGGATTCCCTTGTTTTCCTTGATGCATCCTGTGTAAGTAGCATTTTGCAACGGTGGCACAAAGCCCAAGCGTCTAAGAGCAGCTTTACCAATCCTGCAGAAACCTCGGGCGAAGAACCGTGCCCGGCACACGCTGGTGGGCACCTTCTCTGCGGGTCCTGCCCCATATTTTCAGCCTTCCAGTACTAACAAGACTAAAAGCAGAGACCAACACAGGGAGGGAAATCACAGCTTCATTTTTCTGGGGAACAAAAAGGTCTCCCAAGGAGACCTCCCTGCCTTTCCAACACAGGCTCTGCTTTTTCTTCACACTAAAAATAAGCAAAGCGCTGAACATGGCAAACAACCAGCAACCTGATTTGGGACGGAGCACTGCGTCCCTGAAACAGCAGCAATGCCAGGATCAGTTTGTGTTTGAAAAGGGACTGGGATGCAGTCGGGTGGTGGTGGGAAGGAGCAGGATCCGGCAGCCGGGGCTGAGGCCGACAGAAGTCTGGTGAAGGAGGGGGTCAGCACCGCCGGCACCATCCGAGCTGTCGGCAGCGGCAAACACCGGCTGCCTGGTGCACAACGGTGACCATGTCTGCGCTCCTCCTTCTGCCACGGGGGATTTTTTGGGAGACAGGGGCTGCTCTGCTCCTGCTCGGGAGTTTCTGAGGGAGCGGCAGTATCTCCAGGGGCTGGGAAACCCTGCCGCAGCAGAGCTTCACCTGGGTGCCAGACAGAGAGAGATGCTCCAGTTCACGCCAGAGCAGAGCGCTCGGGGCAAGAGCAGGGACAAAATGCACAGGATGTTTATGCAACACCACCAGAAAAATCAATTTAGCTAAGAGTTGTTGTATCACGCAACGAAACACAGGAGCATCTCCTTTTATTCTCTTGTTTGTTATAAAATGCTGAGTTGACACCCAGAGATTACAGGAAAATGGAGATCATTCAAAAAGGTCGGGTTATGCAGCTCATCACTTTTCCAGCTGACCTGGCTGCAGCACCAAACAGGGAGGTGGCAATTCCTGGCTCTCATTAGCTAAAAATAAGGTGCCTGGCCAGAGGGAACAGGCTGGTCTCTTGCTAGGGCCTCTGGAGGCAAAGGGAAAAGGGAAAAGAGCTCCATGACAAATGCTGTAGCAGCAGCAATTGCCATGAGCGTAGGAGCAGGATAGCTGGGATGCAGACCCTACGGTCTTAGCCAAGGCTGGGAAGGTTGGCAGGTTGAGACCACACCGCACACCCATCCTGTGCGGGGGCTCTGCTGGGGAGCTGAGCTGGGGACCGGTAAGCAGAAGGAAGAGCCCACTCCTTCAGGATACGAAGGCAAAAACATGGAAGACAAATCCAGCTTCCAGCGCAACAGCTACTCCTCCCCTCCACATCCCGCCGCGGTCTCAGCGCGGCGGAAGCAGGTCTCCCCTAACCACCATCCACCTTGAATGAGGGTTGGGAAAGACGATGGTCACGGAGGATTAGCCCTGGGTCTCCGCACCGCTGGAATGGCCTACTTTAACAACATGCCAAATCTCCTGCCTCAGCCCACCGCAACGCTGCCGAGGTGTGAGCACGGGCATTGCCCCCTCTTGCTCCCCCAGCCAGGGACCTCTGCAATCCTGGAAATCAGGATTTGTACTTTCTTGCACAAGGTCACGGCACAACGCACCCATTGCCTAGGGAGCGTGGGAACGCCGGTATTTTATAAGCACAACAAATGCACAGCAGTGGGTTTCTGTGCGACAACCAGGCAGCACTGACCTTGCTGGGAGGAGAGAAAAAGAGCACCCGGCTCATCAGTCAGCTCATGTATTTTCCGTATCCCTTCGGAGATGGAGCATTAAGCCATTAAATAATAAAATCTCAATTGCACAGAAGCTCCGGCTCCTGCAACGCCCTGTGGTGCCAGGAGACACGTTTGGATGTTGTATGAGCAGATGTGGGTCTGGTGCATGCAGGGAGGGTCTGGTGCATGTGATGTGGGTCTGGTGCACGCAGGGAGGGTCTGGTGCATGTGATGTGGGTCTGGTGCATGCAGGGAGGGTCTGGTGCATGTGATGTGGGTCTGGTGCATGCAGGGAGGGTCTGGTGCATGTGATGTGGGTCTGGTGCATGCAGGGAGGGTCTGGTGCACGTGATGTGGGTCTGGTGCACGCAGGGAGGGTCTGGCGAGTGCACTGCAGGTCTGGTGAGCGTGATGTGTGTCCAATGCATGCTGTGTGCATCTAGTGCATGCAATATGGGTCCGGTGCTTATGATGCAGGACCAGTGTGTGTGATGTGAGACCAGGTGCATGTGATATGCGGCTGGTGAGTGTGACATAGGTCTGGTGCATGCCGTGGGGGTCTGGTGCATGCATTGCGGGTCTGGTGCATGCATTGCGGGTCTGGTGGGCGTGACGTGTGTCCGGTGCATGCCATGGGGGTCCGGTGCATGCTGTGTGGGTCTGATGCGGGCCCGATGCGTGACCCGCCCCAAGCACCCTCTGCCCCGTGCACCCCCCCACC